>NC_052330.1:32812502-32941572 GCF_016432855.1 Salvelinus namaycush
ATGCTGCAGGGATCTCAGAGAAAATTAACCCGCTGGGAAGCACTACAGGTAGGCTAGTATTCTCTTCCCAGAGGGGTATACTACAAAGCAGAATCAATGAGTTAGCCAGCTAACTTTGAGAAAAAAAGAATAAATAACTGGAGATGTTCTGGTTCATTAAGAAAAGCTAAACTTAGATATGTGTTTTTGGTTGTTGAGTCAATTAGACCCATTTCTAGCTCATCTTCCCTCTCCGTCGCTCTCCCTCTCGGCTAAGAGGAGAATCTGGAGGAGGCAGAGGCTGCGTAGGTCCTCAGGAGCCCGTAGGGTGTCGCCTCCACCCTGCACACCAGCGACCTGGAGGCTGGCTATGGATCAGGTGAGAACAATCATGTCTGTCCTATACAATGTATAATGTCTATGAAGCTTTATACAACGGGTGGGTCTAATCCTGAATGTTGATTGGTTAAAAGCGCACTCCTGCTGGTCTTGTCTATTCCACAAGTTACCACCGGCTAAATCTATGATGTTAAAATGTCTATTTACTCTGTTCCATCTGACTACACAATCCACTGTCTCATCAGCCCAGGCAGGGAAGTTATAAACTTGATCTCCTCTATAAAAAGCATCTAGTCAGTTGTCATACACTATAAGCAACTGTACCCGTACACCTTGCTCCTCTGTCAGATGGTCAAGAGATGGTGGTGGGCTACAGTTATAAAACAGTGACATAGTTTATTACATATCTGTGTAGGTTTGTGTAGAGGGCCAGCGCTTCGACCCCACGTCTGTCCTGAAGGTCTGTGGGAGCTCTGAGTCTGCTGGAGGAGGAGATAGGAGGAGGGCCAGATCGGCTACAGTCCGCTTCAGAGACCCCAGTCTGCCAGACGAGGATGTAAGACCTGTCAAAGCTATGCTATCTTTAAAATGTTCAACCCACCATTGTAGTGTAGTTAGAGACTATAACCAGTAGAGGGCCATTTGGGTCCATTTTCACAGTGACAGTTTAAAACAGTTATGCCTGTGTAATAACAGCATTATTCAGTCCTTGTTGATGTTTCAAGTAGTGATTGTACTCCCTGTGCCCCTCACCACCTTCTCAGGTCCACGTCCTGCACCAGTCATTCAGAGACCTGCGCAGTGACCAGCTGAGACTGGGAGATAACATGGACAGAGATCCTCAGGAGGAACAGGTAGACTATGTGCAAATGTAACAGTATATCTTTAAACCGTCCCCTCGCCCCGACCCGGGCGCGAACCAGGGACCCTCTGCACACATCAACAACAGTCACCCACGAAGCGTCGTTACCCATCGCTCCACAAAAGCCGCGGCCCTTGCAGAGCAAGGGGCAACACTACATCTAGGTTTCAGAGCAAGTGACGTAACTGATTGAAACGCTACTAGCGCGTACCCGCTAACTAGCTAGCCATTTCACATCCGTTACACAAATATGTTGTGTGTGTATTCATTCATTCATTCATTTCTATTTTTCTCTTTCTCTAAGGTCTGAGTCTTGGAGAATCCTTCAAAGCACCTGTCGACTTCAGAGACAGGACTCAGTGAGTTATTTACATCACTTCAAATACTTTACTTCCACATTCCAGTTCTAACCTTAGCTGCTGCACTCTGAAGATGAAAGCTTCGTGCTGTAACCTACAGTGACTTTCTCCGCCCCCCCAGGTGTCGCCTCATGTGGAGAAGTGTCTGCAGGAGATTGAGAGGGAGATGAGTTCGGAGCGACAGAGCGTGTCAGCGAGACGACCAGAACAGTGTGGGAACATGTCTGACAAACTGCAGGAGGTGACACTACTCCCAGTCCCATCCCTCTCTCTTTGGTTAATACATGCCCACACACACCCCACCTCTTCTACCCTTCTTTAACGTAACCTTCATCGTAGTTATCACCCTCACACCACCTCCACCTACTCGCTAGCTAATACATACCCACACACAGTAAACCTCTGCTAACTTTCCCTGACATAACCCTCATTCATCCCACATCGCACCGTCCCACCAACTCCACCTCCACCATTCTGCAATAATCACCCCATCTCACCCTCTTATCCAGTGGTGTGTGGAACTTAAGTAAAATCATTTAAAGCACCACTTGAAGCGTTTTTTTGGGGGTATCTGTACTTTACTTTACTATTTATATTTTTGCCTATTTTTACTTTACTACCATCCTAAAGACAATAATGTACTTTTTACTCCATACATTTTCCCTGACACCCAAAAGTACTCATTACATTTTGACAGGAAAATGGTCCAATTCACACACTTATCAAGAGAACATCCCTGGTCATCCCTACTGCCTCTGATCTGGCAGACTCATTAAACACAAAGGCTTGGTTTGTAAATTATGTCTGAGTGTTGGAGTGTACCCCTGGCTATCTGTCAACAAAAAATACAATAAAATTGTGCCTTCTGGTTTGCTTTATATAAGGATTTTGAAATTATTTATACTTTTACTTTTGATACTTAAGTACATTTTAGCAATTCCATTTACTTTTGATACTTAAATATATTTAAAACCAAATACTTTTAGACTTTTACTCAAGTACTCACTGGGGGACTTTCACTTTTACTTGAGTCATTTTCTATTAAGGCATCTTTACTTTTACTCCAGTTTGACAATTAAGTACTTTTTCCACCACTGCTCTTATCATTAACACAAACCATGTTAACTGTTCTCACATCAACTCATCCCACTTGCAATTATCCATGTCATGATTTAATTATTTTGTTCTTTAGGACCAGTTCGGAAAGCTACCACCGGGGAGCAGCGTTTAGCTGAGGTTCAACTCTAGCCATCCCCTCCTGTCTCCTCTCCACAGAGAGAAGCAGTGACACGAGAGGTGTTTTTAAGTCATTTGTATCTTTATCCACTGTGCAGGGAGCTTCTTCTTCTATTGAGAATCCAGGCTGCCCTCGGGGCTATGGGAAATAATGTAATTTGTTCCCAAATTAAGGCAAAATAAAAAAGGGAGAGGAAATGATCTATTTACTACTGAAGGGAGAGGTCCTGGTTAGTTTGATTCTGAGGCTACAATCCAGTGGGTCTACTCTACTCAGAGTGATGATATGAATGGATGGAAATGATGGACGGTGTCTTACAGGCCGGTAATACATCACTAAGCCTTCACAGGACAGACCAGTAACAGGCATGTGTGGGATTGGATGCTAAGCCCTATTAGAAACCCACAGATCTATTTGAGAGGAGATGGAATGGAACCTTTATTTCACTAGGCAAGTCAGTTAAGAACAAATTCTTATTTACAATGACGGCCTACCAGGGAACAGTGGGTTAACTGCCGTGTTCACGGGCAGAACGACAGATTTTTACCTTGTCAGCTTGGGGAACCGATCCAGCAACCTTTTGGTTACTGGTCCAATGCTCTAACCACTAGGCTACCTGCCGCTCTCAACTGTAACACCATTAGTCATATTCTCCTCCTGTGTTCGCTTATCAACTACCCTAAAGACTCATGTAGTTTGAATGTGGTACATACTACATGTAGAGTGCTGCAGGCTGGGGTGTGTGTATGTATCATTCATTACTCTGTATGTGTGTGTCTTTGTGTGCTCCCTGATGAGACAGGATGCTCAGGGCCTGGAAACTGAGGAGGCCCTCAAGAACAAACTGCTGAGATCAGAGATGAGAAGATTAACGTGTGTGCGTGTATTTGCAAATGCAGAGCTCTACAGTGACATGTTTTACAATGAGCATATGTGCTCCTAAATTGAAAAATCTAAGAGCACACAAATGAATTTAGAACCAGATTGACAAATCTGAGGTAGTAAAGCAGCAATCTGCTGTTGAAATTGATAACAAAGCATCATCGTCGCCACTGTTTCAGTAAAAAGCTGAGGGATGGGGCTTGAGAAATGTAACCAAACTCAAATTCATAGACAGAGCTATGGATGCAGGGACTGACCATCATGATATCAAAGTTATAGTTATAGCCATGTTTTGAAGCTATACAGTGTTTGTTTACATTTATTTTGTTTACAAACATTGGAAAAACAATCTTTTATATATTTGCTTCTGATGGGGTACTAAGTCCATGGGACATTTATAAGTTATACTCTTCAGGAATCAATGGGTTTATTTTATTAATTTATAAGTCAAAAAATGTATGTAGTAATTACAGATTTCTCCTTTTAATAATAATAATTGCACCAATTACAAAATATTAGGAGCACCAGAAAAAAACATGTTTAAAATTGGCCCTATATGAATCCTAGCTACTTTGGAGCTCATGTCCTGAAGAGGCTCTCCTTTTTCCTTTCTTTCTGTTTGGATACTACTGAGGCTGCGGGACAGCGAATAAATTACAATCATTATTACCTTGGTGACTATTATTGAATTTTTTTAGGGGCACTTGTGCTCCCAAATTATAATTCCAGGTAGCACAGCAACATATTTAGATGCATATGCCCCCAAAATGGTAGCACTGTAGAGCCCTGGAACGCTTTGAAGTGTGTGCATGTGAATTCTACCTTAGTCATGTATTCTGTATTCAACTTCCTTCCTCTTCAAAGCCAAAGGCTTTCTTACTAGACACCACACAAGAGCTGAGGTACTTTCTTCCTGGTTTTATCAGTAAAGGGATCTCATGAATGTGCCTTCTAGGCAGAGTTGCAAAGAAAATGACATACCTCAGACTGGCCAATAAAAATGTAATATTTAGATGGGCAAAAGAACACAGACACTGGACAGAGGAACTCTGCCTAGAAGGCCAGCATCCCGGAGTCGCCTCTTGACTGTCGACTTTGAGATCGGTGTTTTGCGGGTAATATTTAATGAAGCTGTCAGTTGAGGACTTGTGAGACATCTGTTTCTCAAACTAGACATTCCAATGTACTTGTCCTCTTGCTCAGTTGTGCACCGGGGCCTCCCACTCCTCTTTCTATTCTGGTTAGAGCCAGATTGCGCTGTTCTGTGAAGGGAGTAATATACAGCGTTGTACGATATCTTCAGTTTCTTGGCAATTTCTCGCATGGAATAGCCTTACTTTCTCAGAACAAGAATAGATGAGTTTTAGAAGAAAGTTCTTTGTTTCTGGCCATTTTGAGCCTGTAATCGAACCCACAAATGCTGATGCTCTAGATACTCAACTAGTCTAAAGAAGGCCAGTTTTATTGCTTCTTTAATCAGCACAAAATATTTTAGCTGTGCTAACATAATTGCAAAAGGGTTTTCTAATGATCAATTAGCCTCTTAAAATTATAAACTTGGATTAGCTAACACAACATGCCATTGGAACACAGGAGTGATGGTTGCTGATAATGGGCCTCTGTACGCCTATGTAGATATTCCATTAAAAAATCTGCCATTTCCAGCTACAATAGTCATTTACAACATTAACAATGTTCAATTTGATGATCAATTTGATGTTATTTTAATGGACAACATTTTTTATTTTCTTTAAAAAACAAGGGCATTTCTAAGTGACCCCAAACTTTTGAACAGTTGTGTGTATATATACAGTATATATACACTGCTCAAAAAAATAAAGGGAACACTTAAACAACACAATGTAACTCCACTTCTGTGAAATCAAACTGTCCACTTAGGAAGCAACACTGATTGACAATAAATTTCACATGCTGTTGTGCAAATGGAATAGACAACAGGTGGAAATTATAGGCAATTAGCAAGACACCCCAAATAAAGGAGTGGTTCTGCAGATGGTGACCACAGACCACTTCTCAGTTCCTATGCTTCCTGGCTGATGTTTTGGTCACTTTTGAATGCTGGCGGTGCTTTCACTCTAGTGGTAGCATGAGACGGAGTCTACAACCCACACAAGTGGCTCAGGTAGTGCAGCTCATCCAGGATGGCACATCAATGCGAGCTGTGGCAAGAAGGTTTGCTGTGTCTGTCAGCGTAGTGTCCAGAGCATGGAGGCGCTACCAGGAGACAGGCCAGTACATCAAGAGACGTGGAGGAGGCCGTAGGAGGGCAACAACCCAGCAGCAGGACCGCTACCTCCGCCTTTGTGCAAGGAGGAGCACTGCCAGAGCCCTGCAAAATGACCTCCAGCAGGCCACAAATGTGCATGTGTCTGCTCAAACGGTCAGAAACAGACTCCATGAGGGTGGTATGAGGGCCCGACGTCCACAGGTGGGGGTTGTGCTTACAGCCCAACACCGTGCAGGACGTTTGGCATTTGCCAGAGAACACCAAGATTGGCAAATTCGCCACTGGCGCCCTGTGCTCTTCACAGATGAAAGCAGGTTCACACTGAGCACATGTGACAGACGTGACAGAGTCTGGAGATGCCGTGGAGAACGTTCTGCTGCCTGCAACATCCTCCAGCATGACCGGTTTGGCGGTGGGTCAGTCATGGTGTGGGGTGGCATTTCTTTGGGGGGCCGCACAGCCCTCCATGTGCTCGCCAGAGGTAGCCTGACTGCCATTAGGTACCGAGATGAGATCCTCAGACCCCTTGTGAGACCATATGCTAGTGCGGTTGGCCCTGGGTTCCTCCTAATGCAAGACAATGCTAGAGCTCATGTGGCTGGAGTGTGTCAGCAGTTCCTGCAAGAGGAAGGCATTGATGCTATGGACTGGCCCGCCCGTTCCCCAGACCTGAATCCAATTGAGCACATCTGGGACATCATGTCTCGCTCCATCCACCAACGCCACGTTGCACCACAGACTGTCCAGGAGTTGGCGGATGCTTTAGTCCAGGTCTGGGAGGAGATCCCTCAGGAGACCATCCGCCACCTCATCAGGAGCATGCCCAGGCGTTGTAGGGAGGTCATACAGGCACGTGGAGGCCACACACACTACTGAGCCTCATTTTGACTTGTTTTAAGGACATTAAATCAAAGTTGGATCAGCCTGTAGTGTGGTTTTCCACTTTCATTTTGAGTGTGACTCCAAATCCAGACCTCCATGGGTTGATAAATTTGATTTCCATTGATAATTTTTGTGTGATTTTGTTGTCAGCACATTCAACTATGTAAAGAAAAAAGTATTTAATAAGAATATTTCATTCATTCAGATCAAGGATGTGTTATTTTAGTGTTCCCTTTATTTTTTTGAGAAGTGTACATTTATATACAGTGCATTCGGAAAGCATTCAGGCCCATGCCCTGATCAGGGTGCTGCGGAGAGGGCCCATCCCCTGCTTACGGTGCTGCGGAGAGGGCCCATGCCCTGATCAGGGTGCTGCGGAGAGGGCCCATCCCCTGCTTACGGTGCTGCGGAGAGGGCCCATGCCCTAATCAGGGCTGAGGACACAGAGGCCCAGCTCCATGACAGCACAAGGAGGAGAGAGGAACTGAAAGAAGACCAGGAAGCAGTCAGACAGTGGAGGGCCAAATGTAAGAGGATGGAGAGGGAGATGGAGGAACTGAGGAGACAGTGGCAGTGAGATGTACTGTGAGAGGTATGTAAAGATACTTGAAAGTATCTATTGTGGGTGACTTGTTGCCGAGTTGAAAAGTGATAAAAATGTACTCCTCTCGGTGACTGTTAAAAAGGTTAACAAGTGATTAGCTGTAGTCAGTCATCCAGTCATTATTAGTGTGAAAGTCACCTCCCTGTTGTTTCTGCTAAATGAGTCTGTCACCTCCAAACTCTCTTCCCATCAGCAGCAGCTGACTGACTGACTGACTCACACCTGGCTCTCTGACTATGTGACGTGAATTAATACCCCAAATAATTTCTCCTCTAAAATAATAAATTAGGATGCAAAGAATTAAGTGCTCAATTAACTGATTAGGCGTAGAGCTCTGAGCTGGGACAAAGCCTTGCGGAGTCAGTCCCTCGTAGGCTAGACAGCATGGGCTTAGAGTGGTATCAGCAAATGCAATGAGAACCAATCTGCCTTAAACAAACCTGGACTATATCCTTAATACTGAGCTGAACTGAGCCCTGGCCTTTTACTATCTATGTTCAATCTGGTGTTTGTCCTCTTCACATACCTTTCTTAATTTTCTCATTCCTCTCTTCATCTCTTCCTCCTCCACTTTCTCCTCGCCTCCTGCTTTCACTGCCATCCTCCTCCTCTTTCTCCTCGCCTCCTGCTTTCACTGCCATCCTCCTCCTCTTTCTCCTCGCCTCCTGCTTTCACTGCCCTCCTCCTCTTTCTCCTCGCATCCTGCTCTCATTGCCCTCCTCTTCCTCCTCCCTCTCCTCCCTTCCTGTCCTCCCTCCCTCCATCTTCTCCTACTCTTGTCTCCTTCTCCTCTCTCTCCCTCCCCCAGGTGTGTAAGGACATAGAGTTGTCCCAGGCCCAGCTGAAGGACCTCACCCAGCAGGCTGAGGGGTTGTGTAGGGAGCTAGCGGAGTTGCTGGGGCATCTGGCCTAATGCAAGGAAGGAGGTGCACCGTAAAGACGTCGAGCTGTCGGAGACGTGGGCATGCAACCTGGGCCTGAAGCAGGAGGTGAGGGAGGAGGCCCTGGAAGAGGAGGCCCAGCGGCAGTCTGTCCTGCAGGCCTGGCTCAGGGAGTAGAACCAAGGGCAGGAGGAGACAGCTGAGGCCATGGCACGAGGAGGTACTTGCTTATTCTCAATTAATCTTTCCTTGATTCATTGCGCCCATCTCTTCTACAATTTCTAAAATCGCATTGGATGAGAGGATCCAAAGTCCTTTCTCCCTGCCTCTGCGTTTTCCCCCCATTTTCAACTACGGCCTGCGCCCAGCTGACCTCCAGGCTGGCCGTGGAGGAGGCGACCAATAGGGAGCTGCATTGGAGTGGGGCGTAGGACTTCCCTGGGGTAGCAGCTGGAGTGGGAGGTGTACCAGAGAGAGCTGGCCAGTCTCAGAGCCAGGATGAAAGATGGCAGGGCCAATAAGGACAGATAGATACAAGAGACACTACGGCTCTGTATGAAGGAGAGGGATGTGATAGAGGTAGGGGTTAATCTCGTAGTTCATGTATACTGTACTCTCCATTTCTCCTTTTTAGCTTATAATAGCTGTGGATATTTCTGAGAGCTTATGGTCTGGGGTCAATTTTCAGAGCAGAAATTAGGTTTAAGAATCGGATCCTTTTTTTCAATTTTCGCCTGAAATGACATACCCAAATCTAACTGCCTGTAGCTCAGGACCTGAAGCAAGGATATGCATATTCTTGGTACCATTTGAAAGGAAACACTTTGAAGATTGTGGAAATGTGAAATGAATGTAGGAGAATGTAATGCATTAGATCTGGTAAAAGATAATACAAACAAAAAAATGTTGTGTTCCATCATCATTGAAATGCAAGAGAAAGGCCATAATATAATGTTATAATATAATGCAGTTTAGGCGCAATATAGATGTTGGCCACTAGATGGAAGCAGTGTGTGTGCAAAGTTTCAGCTCGATGCAGTGAAGCATGGCAATACTGGACAATATTTTGTATCAAGTCTGCCTAAATGTGCCTAATTGGTCAATTGATACATTTTCAAGTACATTGGGATTGGGGTTGTATGCAGCGCTATTTTTCTTTAACATCTAAGAGTCCATGTCATTAAACTTGGTGGTTCAAAAAATGTTTCATGAAAAAGTAAAGGTAAGTAACCCTACTGTAAAGTTGTTAATAATTATCTGACATTGGTCCCATGAGGTGGAAGTGGGAATTTCTCAAGGAAAATGTTCAGCTCCCTTTTCCTTTATTGTCATTTCAATTTACTCCTCTACCCATGCAGTCCCAGACCTCAAAGTGCTTTGAGCTAGGGTGAATCTAGGACAGCCTCCCCTCTCTCCTAATGTGGTTAGCTAACCCAGTAGGCTCCTACAGGCTAGAGATGGACAGGGTGGCTCCCTCCAGGCCTGAATATTTAAACACTACTTCTATCTCCCTTCCCTTCAGTGTGACTGGCTTATCAGGTTAAGGCTGCTCAGATAGGGGCTTGGGCACCCTGAATACACACACACACACACACACACACACACACACACACACACACACACACACACACACACACACACACACACACACACACACACACACACACACACACACACACACACACACAGCAAGGCTGAAATCTCCCTTAGTGCAAGGCTGAAATCTCCCTTAGAGTAAAGCTGAAATCTCCCTTAGTGCAAAGCTGAAATCTCCCTTAGAGCAATGCTGAAATCTCCCTTAGAGCAAAGCTGAAATCTCCCTTAGTGCAAAGCTGAAATCTCCCTTAGAGCAATGCTGAAATCTCCCTTAGAGCAAAGCTGAAATCTCCCTTAGAGCAAAGCTGAAATCTCCCTTAGAGCAATGCTGAAACTCCCTTAGTGCAAAGCTGAAATCTCCCTTAGTGCAAAGCTGAAATCTCCCTTAGAGCAAAGCTGAAATCTCCCTTAGAGCAAAGCTGAAACCTCCCTTAGAGTAAAGCTTAAATCTCACTTAGAACAAAGCTGAAATGTCCCTTAGAACAAGGCTGGACTGTCCCTTAGAACAAGGCCGAAATGTTCCTTAGAACAAGGCTGGACTGTCCCGTAGAACAAGGCTGAAATATCCCTTAGAACAATGCTGAAATGTTCCTTAGAACAAGGCTGGAATGTTCCTTAGAACAAGGCTGAAATGTTCCTTAGAACAAGGCTGGAATGCCCCTTAGAACAAGACTAAAATGTTCCTTAGAACAAGGCTGAAATGTCCCTTACAAAAAGGCTGAAATCTGCCTTAGAACAAGGCTAAAATCTCCCTCAGGGCAAGGTTGAAATCTCCCCTAGAACGAGGCTGAAATCTTCCTTAGAACACGCCTTGGAAGACAGATTTCCAGACCATAGAGATAAAACAATTCCATCTTCATGGTCTGCTCCAGACGCAGTGGCCCACCTCATCCAATTTAAACACATCTCTCTATTGTCCAATGAGCCTTATTCAAACTCTTCAATCTCTTAGCTGTAAGAGAACTCCTTCCTTTTCTTCTGTTTAAATTGGTTCATGTTCACATCCTAAGTGGTTTAAATGTGAACACATCTCTGTGAATGAATGGACCCCCCTTCAGCCAACATTAGCCTGGGTTATAAAACACTATCTGGACATAGTGTTCTCCCATCCTCCCTCTATGGTATGGCTCTGCGTTGTCCTCTACCAGGGGGACAAGGAGCTGGTGAGGGCCCTGCGTTGTCCTCTACCAGGGGGACAAGGAGCTGGTGAGGGCCCTGCGTTGTCCTCTACCAGGGGGACAAGGAGCTGGTGAGGGCTCTGCGTTGTCCTCTACCAGGGGGACAAGGAGCTGGTGAGGGCCCTGCGTTGTCCTCTACCAGGGGGACAAGGAGCTGGTGAGGGCCCTGCATTGTCCTCTACCAGGGGGACAAGGAGCTGGTGAGGGCCCTGCGTTGTCCTCTACCAGGGGGACAAGGAGCTGGTGAGGGCCCTGCGTTGTCCTCTACTAGGGGAACAAGGAGCTGGTGAGGGCCCTGCGTTGTCCTCTACCAGGGGGACAAGGAGCTGGTGAGGGCCCTGCGTTGTCCTCTACCAGGGGGACAAGGAGCTGGTGAGGGCCCTGCGTTGTCCTCTACCAGGGGGACAAGGAGCTGGTGAGGGCCCTGCGTTGTCCTCTACCAGGGGGACAAGGAGCTGGTGAGGGCTCTGCGTTGTCCTCTACCAGGGGGACAAGGAGCTGGTGAGGGCCCTGCGTTGTCCTCTACCAGGGGAACAAGGAGCTGGTGAGGGCCCTGCGTTGTCCTCTACCAGGGGGACAAGGAGCTGGTGAGGGCCCTGCGTTGTCCTCTACCAGGGGGACAAGGAGCTGGTGAGGGCCCTGCGTTGTCCTCTACCAGGGGAACAAGGAGCTGGTGAGGGCTCTGCGTTGTCCTCTACCAGGGGGACAAGGAGCTGGTGAGGGCCCTGCGTTGTCCTCTACCAGGGGGACAAGGAGCTGGTGAGGGCCCTGCGTTGTCCTCTACCAGGGGAACAAGGAGCTGGTGAGGGCTCTGCGTGGGAAGCTGAAAAGGATGACAGTGGAACTGAGTGGAGAACAGGAGCAACACTCACACCTCAACATGAAGTACACACTGCTCAAACAGGAAATGGAAGACATGGTATGTATACATGCATGGACAGCACAGAACACACACGCCCCTTTCCACACGTACCGTACGCCCTTATTTGCTGAATACTTTGGAAATATTGGAATTAGGCCAAGACAAATTGTTGTGGACCAGTAAACTGATTGTTTAATGCAATGTTTTGCATTCACTTTTTCCCGAACCTAGATCAAATCAAATCAAATCGTATTTGTCACATGCGCCGAATACAACAGGTATTTCACCTTACAGTGAAATGCTTACTTACGAGCCCTTAACCAACAACGCAGTTTTAAGAAAATACCATCAAACAAAAAAATATGAGATAAGAATAACAAATAATTAAAGAGCAGTAGTCAATAACAATAGCAGGGCTATATACAGGGGGTACCGGTACAGAGTGCCGGGGCACCGGTGTCGAGGTAATTGAGGTAATATGTACATGTAGGAGTTATTAAAGTGACTATGCAAAGAAAATAACAGAGAGTAGCAGCAGCATAGAAGGGGGGGGGGGGGCAATGCAAATAGTCTGGGTAGCCATTTCATTAGCTGTTCAGGAGTCTTATAGTTTGTGGGTAGAAGCTGTTTAGAAGCCTCTTGGACCTAGACTTGGCGCTCCGGTACCGCTTGCCGTGCGGTAGCAGAGAGAACAGTCTATGACTAGGGTGGCTGGAGTCTTTGACAATTTTTAGGGCCTTCCTCTGACACCATCTGGTATAGAGGTCCTGGATGGCAGGATGCTTTGCCCCGGTGATTTACTGGGCCACGCCCACTGCCCTCTGTAGTGCCTTGTGATCGGAGGCTGAGCGTTTGCCATACCAGGCTGTGATGCAACCCGTCAGGATGCTCTCGATGGTGCAGCTGTAAAAGATTTTGAGGATCTGAGGACCCATGCCAAATCTTTTCAGTCTCCTGAGGGGGAATAGGTTTTGTCGTGCCCTCTTCAAGACTGTCTTGGTGTGTTTGGGCTATTTTAGTTTGTTGGTGATGTGGATGCCAATGAACTTGAAGCTCTCAACCTGCTCCACTACAGCCCCGTCGATGAGAATGGGGGCGTCTCCACTACAGCCCCGTCGATGAGAATGGGGCCGTGCTCGCTCCTCCTTTTCCTGTATGCTGCACTGCCCATGAATTCCGAAACATTGTCTACTCTGAAAATGTTTTACTACAGTAGGTCTGCTTGTCGTTGTAGCCTACACAACTCAATGCAAAAGATTAACACTGTTCACCTGTTAAATTCTACTGTTTGTTAATAAACTGCTCACCCTGTCATCTGCATAGAGAAAAAGCTTGAAATTATAATAGCCCTTCCACTGGATATCATAAGGTGAATGCACCAATTTGTAAGTCGCTCTGGATAAGAGCGTCTGCTAAATGACTTAAATGTAAATGTAATGGGCCCAATTAACTGAGAGATGCTGATGGTAATTTCTTGTGTGACTACTTCAGTATTCAGACGTAGCCTACAAACGTCTATGGAAAAGGTGAATCGTCTGTTCTACCGTTAAACGGTACTTCGGATCGAATCGCATCGAGCAAAATAGGCTGCTTGTAATAGTTGATCTATTTACTACTGAGAAGTGGGTCCAATGAAATGACAGGTGGGATGAATGGTAGCCTATCTTAACTTGTTATAGGCCTATAGGCTATTTCACCAGGATGAAACCATCACAGTCAGAAAAGGTGAGGAATTTATTCTGCAATGATCATGTGAATTAAATAATCGATAGGAAATAGATGCCTGTTTTTAGTTATTTTAAAACGCTTGCTCTTCTCGATAACGGCAAATGAATGCATCTTGTTATAATATGTAGTTAGGATTCCTTTTGTTCTGTATATGTGTCGTGTCACCATGTACGCCTGCTCAAGGCTTTTGGGCTGATTTTTCCCATCTTGCAATGCAATACGTCAACCACTGGAAATGGTGTGCATGCATGGTCTAAAGTTAGCGGGAGGATAAGTACATCCTCACGTCAAATTCAGTTTTAATTGATGCCAACTTTTGCGTGAACATGCGCACGCATATTTTGTACGTGGCAAAATGTTTCTAAATGAGGCCCCTAGAGAACGACATGCTGCTCAGGCATTTCTTCCAGCCCAGCACTAATACACCTGACACCATCAGCTGAGTGGCTGAATCAGGTGTGTCTGTGCTGGGTTGCACACCCTTGATGACCGCTGTATTATACAGTGTACAAAAGAACCCCTCTGTCAGGGCCTCAGTTTATTTATCTGACTGAACTAACTCAAGGTCAATGTATTGACTGAGTGCTCCAGGCCTTATTAGCTCTTACCACAGTCCATGTATTGTCCCAGATAGATACACACACATGGCTGTATTGATTCATGTGTCCCCATAGAGACCCTGAGAGTATCGACTCCGTTCACTATGGAGGGGAGGAAGAGTTGACACTAGAACGGTTCAGAAGGGGGTTAAATGGAAAAAGAGAGAGAGGTCAGACGTTTAAGGTTGTGTGTCTAGTCAGTCTCTGGAGTCTATTATGACTGGAACATTATTGTAAGTGTGAGCATAGCCTAACCTCTTCTTGAATCGTCTTCCACAGTTTTGAACCGATAGAGATATTGAACACAATGAAATAGTCACAGAGCTTTGGATTAGTAGCTTTAGATAATGAACAGCAGCTGATAATGCTGTTGCCATAGAGTTGTTCTGACTGATAATGCTGCTGCCATAGAGTTGTTCTGACTGATAATGCTGTTGCCATAGAGTTGTTCTGACTGATAATGCTGCTGCCATAGAGTTGTTCTGACTGATAATGCTGTTGCCATAGAGTTGTTCTGACTCTGTCTCCTCCCTCCAGGTGAAGTGCATGGCTCTAGGAGAGAACGAAAGGAGGGGGACAGAGGAGAGGACGAAAGGAGGGAGTCAGAGGAGAGGACCAAAATAGGGGATCAGAGAAGAGGATTAAAGGAGGGGGTCAAAAGACAGGGCCAAAGAACAGGGTCAGAGAATAGGACCAAAGGACGGGGTCAAAAGACAGGGTCAGAGGAGAGGACCAAAGGAGGGGGTCAGAGGAGAGGACCAAAGGAGGGGGTCAGAGGAGAGGACCAAAATAGGGGGTCAGAGGAGAGGACCAAAATAGGGGGTCAGTGGAGAGGACCAAAATAGGGGGTCAGTGGAGAGGACCAAAATAGGGGGTCAGTGGAGAGGACCAAAATAGGGGGTCAGAGGAGAGGACCAAAATAGGGGGTCAGTGGAGAGGACCAAAATAGGGGGTCAGAGGAGAAGACCAAAGGAGGGGGTCAAAAGACAGGGTCAGAGAAGAGGACCAAAGGAGGGGGTCAGAGAAGAGAACCAAAGGAGGGGGTCAAAAGACAGGGCCAAAGAACAGGGTCAGAGAAGAGGACCAAAGGAGGGGGTCAAAAGACAGGGTCAGAGAAGAGGACCAAAGGAGGGGATCAGAGGAGAGGACCAAAGGATGGGGTCAGAGGAGAGGACCAAAATAGGGGGTCAGAGGAGAGGACCAAAATAGGGGGTCAGAGGAGAGGACCAAAGGAGGGGGTCAGAGGAGAGGACCAAAATAGGGGGTCAGAGGAGAGGACCAAAATAGGGGGTCAGAGGAGAGGACCAAAATAGGGGGTCAGAGGAGAGGACAAAGGGAGGGGGTCAAAAGACAGGGCCAAAGAACAGGGTCAAAGAAGAGGACCAAAGGAGGGGGTCAGAGAAGAGGACCCAAAGGAGGGGGTCAGTGGAGAGGACCAAAATAGGGGGTTAGAGAAGAGAACCAAAGGAGGGGGTCAAAAGACAGGGTCAGAGAAGAGGACCAAAGGAGGGGGTCAGAGAAGAGGACCAAAATAGTGGGTCGGAGGAGAGGACCAAAATAGGGGGTCAGAAGAGAGGACCAAAATAGGAGGTCAGAGAGGAGGACCAAAGGAGGGGGTCAAAAGACAGGGCCAAAGAACAGGGTCAGATGAGAGGACCAAAGGAGGGGTTCAGAGGAGAGGACCAAAGGAGGGGGTCAAAAGACAGGGCCAAAGAACAGGGTCAGAGGAGGGGGTCAGAGAAAGTTGTGGCTGGTCTAGAACAGTGTTTCTCAATCCTGGTCCTGGGGTCCCAAAGGGGTGCACATTTTCACTCTTTCTCTCTTTTCTCTCTTCTCTTTCTCTCCAGGTGAGTGTGTGGCTGCGAGAGAGGAGTGTAGTAGAGGGTCTGAGGAAGTTGTAGCTGGTCTAGAGGACAGACTGTCTCATCTAGAAACAGAACAGGAGTCCATCCTCACATCTGTAGGATAGGACATAGAGCACTCCCCAAGGACTCACAGGACAAACTCAAGGTAAGGCACACAAAAACACACACACACACACACACACTCCTACACACATACCTGTTCCATACATACATTTGAACCTTTACCTATTCCGTACAAACACATTAACCTTTACCTATTCCGTACAAACACATTAACCTTTACCTATTCCGTACAAACACATTAACCTTTACCTATTCCGTACAAACACATTAACCTTTACCTATTCCGTACAAACACATTAACCTTTACCTATTCCGTACAAACACATTAACCTTTACCTATTTCAATATGCTATTCCAATAGCACCGTTTGCCCATTTTGAGACGCCATAGCCACTTCCTCAAAATAGATAACTCAAGAAATCTGTCATTAATTTGTATGTTTTTGCTGAGGAGATCGTAGTCGTACAGTTTTACTAAGATCTAACTAAGATGTATTGTGAACAATGGCAGATTGATGAGGCGTGATGGTGTGGGGGTGCTTTGCTGGTGACACTGTCTGTGATTTTTCAAGGCTACCACAGCATTCTGCCGCCATACGCAGTCCCATCTGGTTAGGGCTTAGTGGGACAATCATTTGTTTTTCAACAGGACAATGACCCAACACACCTCCAGGCTGTGTAAAGGCTATTTGACCAAGTTGCAAAGTGATGGAGTACTGCATCAGATGACCTGGCCTCCACAATCACAATCACCCAACCTCAACCCAATTGAGATGGTTTGGGATTATTATTATTATTATTATTTATTTTTTTTCACCTTTATTTAACCAGGTAGGCCAGTTGAGAACAAGTTCTCATTTACAACTGCGACCTGGCCAAGAAAAAGCAAAGCAGTGCGACACAAACAACAACACAGAGTTACACATGAAATAAACAAACGTACAGTCAATAACACAATAGGAAAAAAAGTCTATATACAGTTTGTGCAAATGAGGTAAGATAAGGGAGGTAAGGCAATAAATAGGCCATAGTGGCGAAATAATTACAATTGAGCAATTAAACACTGAAGTGATAGATGTGCAGAAGATGAATGTGCAAGTAGAGATACTGGGGTGCAAAGGAGCAAAAAATAAAAATAAGAGTATGTGGATGAGGTAGTTGGATGAGCTGTTTACAGATGGGCTATGTACAGGTGCAGTGATCTGTGATCTGCTCTGACAGCTGGTACTTAAAGTTAGTGAGGGAGATATGAGTCTCCAGCTTCAGTGATTTTTGCAATTCGTTCCAGTCTGAGTTGGACCGCAGAGTGAAAGGAAAAACAGCCAACAAGTGCTCAGCATAAGTGGGAATTCCTTCAAGACTGTTGGAAAAGCATTCCAGGTGAAGCTGGTTGAGAGAATGCCAAGAGTGTGCAAAGCTGTCATCAAGGCAAAGGGTGGCTACTTTGAAGATTCTCACATCTCAAATATATTTTCATCTATTTAACACTTTTTTGGTTACTACATGATTCCATATGTGTTATTTCACAGTTGTGATGTCTTTACTATTATTCTTGTTTTGGTACTGTCCATATGTGTCTTGTTTTTGGTTGCAGATTCAGTACTGGCTGACAAATTTCAACATTTACTTGGAGCTAACTCTGCAAATAGCACTGCTGGGTGATTTGAAGAGTCATAGTCAATCGAACAATAATATAATAATACTCTTAGCAAAAAAGTTTATTTAATTTTGAATCTGTAGAAACTACATTGATAGAAGCTACAATCTATCTACAATATTAAAGCCCATCTACCCATTACATTTTTTTTAAATGTTTGGTGCTGTTTTTAACCATGAAAAAATTTGCATGGAACGAGTTATCCCTCATTGAATGACAACATAGACTTTATTGAAGAATCCCTACAAATCACATACGAAGGGGCGTAGACTTCGGCGACCAACTTCGTGTGCCCAAACAGATGATAAACTTACAAAAACATCACAAAATGTCATCATAATATAATATATGGACAAACTCTTCTGAAATGTTTCGTCTGGAAAGCATGCGGACTCCTTGAGTGTTTTGTGTGTGTGTTCCAGACAAAGCTGTGTTGGCTGTGTGAGGAGGTGTCTGAGCCTGAGGCCTGGGAGATGAGGACAGAGAACAAGTGAAGGGTCTGTGACAGAGCAGAGACTCAGAACAACAGGACCTGCTACAGAGACTGGACAAGCAGGACAAACGACTACGCTCCATCACTTCTGAGAAGAAAGGTAAGACGTTCTGAGTACTCTGGTTGGATAGTTGTTCTGAGACAAGCTAACTCGTTATCACATACAGCAGCGGTCAGCAATAGGCAGGGGGCCAAAACCGTCCCGTGAGTGATTTATTTTGGCTCACCCCCCCAAAAAATATATTTTTTACTGTGATTGTGACCCAATGCAATTAAGCTATCATTCAGTTGTACAACTGACTAGGTATCCCCCTTTCCCTATGTAGCGGGCAAGCTGACATTTTGCATTTTGACATTTTGTGGGGTGAGAGAGGGTGGAAGCGCTGGGCATCTTGTTGTTATGACATGATCTGAATTAGTCCCAAAGAATTATACAGAGGAGCGGCTTCTTTGAAAGAATTTTGAATGTCTTCTCGTTAACATGCTTATGTGTACAGATTGTCACCAGAATTGAAATACATGTCTTACCTTTTTGTTACTAATAAATTCAATGTCAAAAATGATAACTATAGTATCCTTAACTAGCATTGAATATGTTAATCCATTCTTCTCTAATTACAAATTGCTCTCCCTAATTAAGGTCAGTAGCCTATGCTTCGTAGGGGGAAGGGCTGGTAGCCTACACACACAGGCAAAGATTTTCAGCAGACAGACAAATCAAATCAAATGTTATTTGTCACATACACATATTTAGCAGAATTTATTGCGGGTGTAGCGAAATTCTTGTGTTCCTAGCTCCAACAGTGTAGTAGTATCTAACAGTTCACAACAATACACACTAATCTAAAAGTAAAACAATTGAATTAAGAAATATATAGATATTAGTTTGAGCAGTGTCGGAGTGGCATTGACTAAAATACAGTAGAATAGAATACATATGAGATGAGTAAAGCAGTATGTAAACATTATTTAAACATTATTAAAGTGACTAGTATTACATTATTAAATTGACCAGTGATTCCAAGTCTATGTATATAGGGCAGCAGCCTCTAAGCTGCAGGGTTACATAACCGGGTGGAAGCCGGCTAGTGATGGCTATTTAACAGTCTGATGGCCTTGAGATATAAGCTGTATTTCAGTCTCTTGGTCCAAGATTTGATGCACCTGTACTGACCTAGCCTTCTAGATGATAAAGGGGTGAATAGGCCGCGGCTCGGGTGGTTGATGTCCTTGATGATCTGTTTGGCTTTACTGTGAGATCGGGTGCTGTAGGTGTCCTGCAGGGCAGGTAGTTTGACCCCGGTGATGCATTGGTCAGACCACACCACCTTATGGAGAGCCCTGCGGTTGCGGGCAGTGCAGTTGCAGTACCAGGCGGTGATACAGCCCGACAAAATGCTCTCAATTGTGCATCTGTAGAAGTTTGTGAGGGTTTTAGGGGCCAAGCCAAATTTCTTCAGCTTCCTGAGGTTGAAGAGGCGCTGTTGCGCCTTCTTCACCACACTGTCTGTGTGGGTGGACCATGTCAGATCGTCAGTGATGTCTACATCGAGGAACTTGAAGCTTTCCCCTTTCTCAACTGCGGTCCCGTCGATGTGGATAGGGGCGTACTCCCTCTGCTGTTTCCTGAAGTCCACGATCAGCTCCTTTGTTTTGTTGACATTGAGTGAGAGGGTACTTTCCTGGCACCACACTCCCAGGGACCTCACCTCCTCCTTGTAGGCTGTCTTGTCATTGTTGGTAATCAGGCCTACTACTGTTGTGTAGTCTGCAAACTTGATGATTGAGTTGGAGGCGTGCGTGGCCACTCAGTCATGGGTGAACAGAGAGTACAGTAGGGGCCTGAGCACGCACCCTTGTTTGGCCCCTATGTTGAGGATCAGCGAAATGGAGGTGTTGTTTCCTACCTTCACCACCTGGTGGATTCCTGTCAGGAAGTCCAGGACCCAGTTTCACAGGGTCGGGTTCAGACCCAGGGCCCCGAGCTTAATGATGAGCTTGGAGGGTACTATGGTGTTGAATGCTGAACTATAGTCAATGAACAGCATTCTTACAGTGGTTGATACAGTGGTTGCTCAACTAAAAGTTTTGAGATTATTCTGCGGGACATAGAGGTAATATGTGGTTTAGTACGGTACCCTGCGTCACTGAGTCACTGCTCCAGACCAGCGCAAGGGGGAGTTAAAGCACTGATTATGCTTACTGGAAAATACTATTTCAAAATGTATGGAAGAGGCAAGTGGAAGGGGGAAAAGACACCATTCAGAGGTCAAGACAGCACTGCTCTGAGACAAGCATGGGGACTGGTCTTGATAAATCAATGAGATTTTTATTTTCAATTAATCTCTGTTTGGGTATTAGTTAGACTATAATTAGGGTGTGGAAATGTTAGGATTATTTTGCTCTTACTGTAGTACTGTAGCCTACTCCTGACCGGTCACGTTGTGCAGCGCCACTATGGGCTATGAGCAGGACAGTACAGTCGTGGCCAAAAGTTTTGAGAATGACACAAATATTAATTTCCACAAAGTTTGCTGCATCAGTGTCTTTAGATATTTTTGTCAGATGTTGCTATGGAATACTGAAGTATAATTACAAGCATTTCATAAGTGTCAAAGGCTTTTATTGACAATTACATGAAGTTGATGCAAAGAGTCAATATTTGCAGTGTTGACCGCCCTGGCATGCTGTCAATTAACTTCTGGGCCACATCCTGACTGATGGCAGCTCATTCTTGCATAATCAATGCTTGGAGTTTGTCAGAATTTGTGGGTTTTTGCTTGTCCACCCGCCTCTTGAGGATTGACCACAAGTTCTCAATGGGATTAAGGTCTGAGGAGTTTCCTGGCCATGGACCCAAAATATCGATGTTTTGTTTCCCGAGCCACTTAGTTATCACTTTTGCCTTATGGCAAGGTGCTTCATCATGCTGGAAAAGGCATTGTTCGTCATCAAACTGTTCCTGGATGATTGGAAGAAGTTGCTCTCGGAGGATGTGTTGGTACCATTCTTTATTCATGACTGTTCTTAAAAACCTCTTGACGCTAGGGGTCATATATATATATATATATATATATTTTAAACGTTCCCAACGTAAACTGACATTTTCTCTGGCCCAGATCGTAGAATATGCATATAATTTACAGATTAGGATAGAAAACACTCCAAAGTTTCCAAAACTGTCAAAATATTGTCTGTGAGTATAACAATACTTATTCTGCAGGCGAAAACCTGAGAAAATATAACCCGGAAGTGATATTAAAAATAAAAGAAATCTGTATTTCCTGGACCGTCTATCCTCCATTTAAAGGGGTATCAACCAGATTCATTTCCCAATGGCTTCCTCAGGCTGTGACCAGGCTTTAGACATAGTTTCAGGCTTTTATTTTGAAAAATGAGCGAGATGTTTCAAAAGAGGTCAGGTGTCCTCTGAATAGTTCCTGCGCGCGAGAGAGGGGCTCCCCATTTTCCTTTTGTCTCTAAAGAATAGGTTATGGTCCGGTTGAAATATTATCGATTATGTTTGTTAAAAACAACCTGAGGATTGATTATAAAAAACATTTGACATGTTTCTACAACCATTACGAATACTTTTTGGAATTTGTCGAACGGAACAAGGCTGTAGTTTTCTCAACATAATGCGCAACCCAAATAGCGTTTTTTGTGATAAAAGTAATATTTATCGAACAAAAAGAACATTTGTTGTGTAACTGGGAGTCTCGTGAGTGGAAACATCCGAAGATTATCAAAGGTAAGCGATTAATTTTATTGCTTTTCTGACTTTCGTGACCAAGCTAACCAAGCTAATATAAGGCTAGCTGTTGTAGCATTGATTGCTACACTCACAAAAGCTTGGATTTCTTTCGCTGTAAAGTATATTTTCAAAATCTGACACGATAGGTGGATTAACAACAAGCTAAGCTTTGTTTTGGTATATTTCACTTGTGATTGCATGATTATAAATATTTTTAGTAATATTTTTTAATCTGATACGTTTGGGAATTTTCATCTTCCTTTCAGGACCGGAACGAGGCTGTAGTTTTCTCAGCATAACACACAACCAAAATGGCATTTTTTTTGTGATAAAAGTAATATTTATCGAACAAAAATAACATTTGTTGTGTAATTGGGAGTCTCGTGAGTGGAAACATCCGAAGATTATCAAAGGTAAGCGATTCATTTTATTGCTTTTCTGACTTTCGTGACCATGCTAATTTGGGGCTAGCTGTTGTAGCATTGATTGCTACACTCACAAAAGCTTGGATTTCTTTCGCTGTAAAGTATATTTTCAAAATCTGACACGATAGGTGGATTAACAACAAGCTAAGCTGTGTTTTGGTATATTTCACTTGTGATTGCATGATTATAAATATTTTTAGTAATATTTATGCATTTGGCGCCCTGCAATTCTAGCGGTTGTTTAGGAAAGTGATCCCGTAAAAGGGATCCGTAGCGCAGAGAAGTTAATAAAAGGCACATGACAGCCCGCTAAGACTCTCAAACCACGAGAAACAAGATTCTCTGGTCTGATGAAACCAAGATTGAACTCTTTGGCCTGAATGCCAAGCATCACGTCTGGAGGAAACCTGGCACCATCCCTACGGTGAAGTATGGTGGTGTTAGAATCATGCTGTGGGGATGTTTTTCAGCGTCAGGGACCGGGAGACTAGTCAGGATCGATGCAAAGATGAACAGAGTAAAGTACAGAGAGATTTTTGATGAAAACCTGCTCCAGAGCTCTCAGGACCTCAGACTGGGGCCAAGGGTTACCTTCCAACAGGACAACGACCCTAAGCACACAGCCAAGACAACGCAGGAGAGGCTTCAGGACAAGTCTCTGAATGTCCTTGAGTGGCCCAACCAGAGCTCGGACTTAAACCTAATCGAACATCACTGGAGAGACCTGAAAATAGCAGTGCAGCGACGCTCCCCATCCAACCTGACAGAGCTTGAGAAAATCTGCAGAGAAGAATGGGAGAAACTCCCCAAATACAGATGTGCCAAGCTTGTAGCGTCATACCCAAGAAGACTTGAGGATGTGATCGCTGCCAAAGGTACTTCAACAAAGTACTGAGTAAAGGGTCAGAATAGTTATGTAAATGTAATATTTCAGTTTTGCATCTTTTATAAATTAGCAAACATTTCTAAAAACCTGTTTTGCTTTGGTATCATGGGCTATTGTGTGAAGATTGATGAGGATTTTTTTATTTTTTTAAATCCATTTTAGAATAAGGCTGTAACCTAACAAAAAAAAGGAAAACGTCAAGGTGTCTGAATACCTTCTGAAGGTACTGTACATACATACAGAAATGCATACACACACCACTTTGAGGAGAACATGGAAATCATCCACTCCATGGAATGTCTGACAGGACTGTCATGGAGTTGAGGAAGTTGATTGGGGATGTTGTGTATTGATGTTCAATAGATGAGAGAGAGAGTCTCTTTGTGTTAAATCTCTGCTGTCTCACCTGAATACTTCTCATCTTCCTTCCTCTGAGACTTCTCCAGGAGATCAGTGAGTGCCTGAGAGACTTTTCCCATTCTGAATTACCTGGTCCCAAATACAGCTCTTAGTCTCACCAACTCTGTACACTTGGTGAAATCAAATAGATGGTTGTGATTGCTGCTCCGTTTGTCTCCCTGCTTCATCAGTGCTGCCTGTTGTCTAGCTGAGCTGAGAGCTTGGGAGGCTGGCTGGGCTGGGAGGCTGAAAGGTTGGCTGGTCTGGGAGGCTGGCTGGTCTGGGAGGCTGTCTGGGAGGCTGGCTAGGAGGGAGAGAGATGGCGCCAGCCATACTCTGGCAGTCTAAATGGGCCTAAAAGACAACGGGCTATGACTGAAAGTCACCCTCTGTTTAATCTAAATCTGTAGAAGTCAGTTACTGAGGCAAGAACTATAATCCAATAGCTATCTACCACAGACGCTAGCCTATGTTTTAGTGAAGATGGGAAAGCTAAGTATCCCGGAAACTTCCTCAGATCAGTACTGCGGTAGTGATTTAGTTAGAGAGAAATGTTCACCAGGCCTGCTGACTTCAGCAACCGAAAACTTCAACAGAAAAGTACCACAGCAATGTTTTAGTAAGAGGAAAAAAGTACCACAGCAACGTTTTAGTAAGAGGAAGAAAGTACACCGGCAGGAACCTTCAGGAACCTTCAGGAACAACTGAAAACTTCTTCTGAAAACTTCCAAAATAAGTTAGGATGATCAAAGACTGGATGGGAGTGGACCCAGTGACACTAGGTAGAAGAAATACTCATGTCTAATGTATTGCAGTTCGTTCCTAATGAGAGAGCACATTTTCCAGATGGGCCAAATTTGTTTTCTGTTGTTTTGTGCCAAATCCCTCCAAAGATAGACCACAGATAGTTACCAGCTTCTTTCCCAAGAGTGGGGTTAGACAGCATCATTATTAGGGTGTCTGGGCTCCACAATGCCCCGCTGTTACAGCCTATGTGTGTGTGTGTGTGTGTGTGTGTGTGTGTGTGTGTGTGTGTGTGTGTGTGTGTGTGTGTGTGTGTGTGTGTGTGTGTGTGTGTGTGTGTGTGTGTGTGTGTGTGTGTGTGTGTGTGTTCCAGGCAGGCAGGCAGAACAACACATCTGAATAAGACTACAGGCTGATTAGGCCCCTGTCTTTCTGCCTGCCTGTCTCTGTGTGAAGACGTTCCGGAGGGAGACAGAATTAGACTGAGATTCATGGCTGCTTGTTGTGATGAACCATGGTGAACCCTGAACTAACTCATTATCACAAGTTTAGTTTAGAAACTGAGAGAGAAGACAGCTTTCCTGTGTGGATGTGATTATGAGTAGAAATTACAGAAAAGCATAGTACATTTGCATCACGAAACACAAATTAACATACAATCATAGACACACACACAGAGACAGAGAGACAAAAAGAGAGAGAGAAAGAAATCACTCCCATAATGACCCAGGCTTTATCACATCCGTCCGTGTTTGGCCGGGGTAGGCCGTCATTGTAAATAAGAATTTGTTCTTATCTGACTTGCCTAGTTAAATAAAGGTTAAATAAAAAATGAAATAAAAATGATTGTTTGATTGATTGATTGTGACTACAGTACATGCTGCATATCAGGGGTAGGCAACTAGAAAAAAATGTTGAGGAACAGAATCAGAACCGAAAACAAAAGTGATTTATACTGTTCCGGAACAGAACCATTATTATAGAAGCATGGGAAACGGTTCATAACATTATTTTAAGTTCCAGGCATTTTTTTACAGTCCCACAAAAAAATGCAACAATGTGACTATGCAAAAACCTCACTGTCACTCAGAAACGTATTCTAGAAAAGATGGCACCGACAGATATGGCAACTCCGCTTCTAGGTCCTAAGAATTCCAGTCTGACTCTGGAGGCATGCACCCCATTCATCACTTCCTGGTATATGACTCGCTAATGTTTAGTCTCTGGACAATAAAGTAGACAAGCTCAGGGCGAGGATCTCCTTCCAGAGAGACATCAGGGATTGTAACATACTCTGTTTCACGGAAAAATGGCTCGCTCTGGATATACTGTCCCCGTCCATACAACCAGCTGGGTTCTCAGTACATTGCGGAGACAGGAATAAAGAACCTTCCAGGAAGAAGAAAGGCGGGGGTGTATGTTTCATGATTAACTACTCATGGTGTAATTGTGTTAACATACATAAACTCAAGTCCTTTTGTTCACCCGACCTAGAGTACCTCACAATCAAATGCCCACCGTATTACCTCCCAAGAGAATTCTCCTTGGTTATAGTTACAGCCGTGTATATTCCCTCTCAATCCGATACCACGACGGCCCTCAAAGGACAGCACTGGACTTTATGCAAACTGGAAACTACATATCTTGAGGCCACATTTATTGTAGCTGGGATTGTAGCTGTGGAAAACACTACCGAAGTTCAACCAACACATTGACTTGTAGCACTCATGCTGAGAAAACACTGGACCATTGCTACTCAACTTTTCAAAATGCCTACAAGGCCCTCTCCCACCCTACCTTTGGCAAACCTGATCATGACTCCATTTAGCTCTTCCCTTCCTATAGGCAGAAACTCAAACACGAAGTACACTTACTAAGGTCAATTCAATGCTGGTCTGACCAATCGGAATCCATGCCTCAAGATTGTTTTGATCACGTGGACTCGGATATTTTCCGGGTAGCCTCTAAGAATAACATAGACGAATACACGGATACGGTGAGTGAGTTCATCAGGAAGTGTATAGGAGATGTACCCACTGTGACTATTAAAACCTACCCAAACCAGAAAACATGGATATATGACAGCATTCGGGCAAAACTGAAAGCGCGAACCACCGTATTTAACCATGGCAAGGTGACTGGGAATATGGCCGAATACAAACAGTGTAGTTATTCCCTTCATAAGGCAATCAAACAGGAAAAACATCAGCACAGAAACAAAGTGGAGGTGCAAGTCAATGGCTCAGACACGAGATGTATGTGGCAAGGTCTACAGACAATCATGGACTACAAAGGGAAAACCAGCAACGTTGTGGACATCGACGTCTTGCTTCCGGACAAGCTAAACACCTTCTTCGCCCGCATTGAGGATAACACAATGCCACCGATGCGGCCCACTACCAAGGTCTGTGGGCTCTCCTTCTCCGTGGCTGACATGAGTAATACATTTAAGCGTGTTAACCCTCGCAAGGCTGCCGGCCCAGATTAATCAAGACCAGTCCCCATGTTTGTCTCAGAGCAGTACAAAACGGTGCTGAAACAGTGGTTACACCCGGGTAGGCTATTGCTTCAAATCCTATATTAACAATTGGATGATGGTGGGCCAGAACATAATAAGTATATAATATTAGCAAAATGATTTGGCCAACACTACAAATTTAACATGTTTAACACATATGATTAGTACATAATAAATTCAGTGACAATAAGATAATAACTTTGATCTGATTACGCTCATAAAATCACTGTCTCTATTAAATTATTATGTTTGTCTATTTCTCTGGGCGTTGATCGGTGGTTTACATAACCTACTGTAGGCTACACTACTTTTTTTAATGTCAACATTTGTTCAGAACAATTTGCTTGATAACAAGATAAAATGTCGCTCTCAAAAAGTATCAAGAAGAAAGGTGGAAAATGAAAATCAAAGATTCATAGAATGTACAGAGAGATATGCATTCATCTCTCCCTCTTTCCCCAATGCCAAGCAAGTATGTATCATTTGCAATGAAAATATTGCTGTTTGCAAATAATTCAATCTCAGACTAATTATGAATCTAAGCATAGAACTTTCAGTGGCCTTCCCGCCTCATATAGAGGCCTGACGCAGAAACATTGAATCCTTAACTGCAAGCTGCACACACGGCTTTTTTTGCAGACATATTCTGTAACTTAAATGGGTTAAATCTGCAGTGGAGAAATTTGAGGCCTTTACTAGGAAGCTTGAGTTGTTCGATTTTGACTTGTCATCTGGAAGGCTACTGCACTTAAGCAAACTGAAGAAATGACAAGCAGAGGGACCAGGCTGCAGCATTGTCACAGAGGTGATGGCAGATTTCATCAAGCAGCTGAGGGACAACGTCTCCACCAGATCTGAAGACTACAGCATGCCCAAGGATATCATTGCGTTTGTACGTGATCCTTTCACAGTCTGCCCAGGTGGAGAATTCTCCTCCTCTGCTAAGAAAACAATACCTTCCCTGGATTAGGTTTTTTCAATTTCAATATAACCTTTATTTATTATCAAAATGCCTCCAGCTGTCCATCACTACTGTGAATAAAAACAGAATATCTAAGGGTCTTTCATATAATTATAATGTAGGGTTAATAATAATAATATTAATCATTTTTCCCCCTTCCACTTGTTAAAGGTTTCAATTGATTTATTGATTTATCAATTAGTATATCTGAGTTTAACCACAATATTTGTTGTATTATTTGTTCTGTCTTTTCTGGTGGATTAAACTGAAATTGCAAACAACTTTCTATGGCTTGTTAAAAAAATAACAATATTTTGGAAATTATTTTGTTTTCAAATAACCGAAATTGAGCAAGAAAAAGGCCATTCTTGAACATGGGGTGAGACATTCTTACTCATTTGTAAATAAAGAGTTTGTTTTTACTGGAGCGGCGAACCACCCTTGCTGTCTCTGCCTAGCCCGTTCCCCTCTCTCTACTGGGATTCTATGCCTCTAACCCTATTATGGGGTCTGAGTCACTGGCTTACTGGTGCTCTTTCATGCCGTCCCTAGGAGGGGTGCATCACTTGAGTGGGTTGAGTTACTGATGTGATCTTCCTGTCCGGGTTGGCGCCCCCCTCGGATTTGTGCCGTGGGGGAGATCTTCGTGGGCTATACTCAGCCTTGTCTCAGGGTAGTAAGTTGGTGGTTGAAGATATCCCTCTTGTGGTGTTGGGGCTGTGCTTTGGCAAAGTGGGTGGGGTTATATCCTGCCGGTTGGCCATGTCCGGGGCCACAGTGTCTCCCGACCCCTCCTGTCTCAGCCTCCAGTAATTTTGCTGCTGCAATAGTTTATGTGTCGGGGGGCTAGGGTTAGTCTGTTATATCTGGAGTATTTCTCCTGTCTTATCCGGTGTACTGTGTGAATTTAAATATGCTCCATCTAATTCTCTCTCTCTTTCTTTCTCTTCTCTCTGAGGACCTGAGCCCATGGACCATGCCTCAGGACTACCTGGCCTGATGACTCCTTGCTGTCCCCAGTCCACCTGGTCGTGCTGCTGCTCCAGTTTCAACTGTTCTGCCTGCGGCTATGGAACCCTGACCTGTTCACTGGACATGCTACCTTGTCCCGGACCTGCTGTTTTCAACTCTCTCTCTCTACCGTACCTGCTGTCTCTAACTCTGAATGATGAGCTATGAAAAGCCAACTGACATTTACTCCTGAGCTGCTGACCTGTTGCACCCTCTACAACCACTGTGATTATTATTATTTCACCCTGCTGGTCATCTATGAACGTTTAAACATTTTGGCCATGTACTGTTAAAATCTCCACCCGGCACAGCCAGAAGAGGACTGGCCCCCCTCAGAGCCTGGTTCCTCTCTAGGTTTCTTCCTAGGTTCCTGCCTTTCTAGGGTGTATTTCCCAGCCACCATGCTAATACATCTGCATTGCTTGCTGTTTGTGGTTTTAGGCTGGGTTTCTGTATAGCACTTTGTGACATTTGATGTAAAAAAGGCTTTATAAGTACATTTGATTGATTGATTTATTTCTGTTTTTAGAGGGAGAGAAACCAAAAGCCCACCGTCGCCTCATGTCGCGGCCGGCACGGGTATCGAACCAGCATCTGTAGCAACCCAGTTTGCACTGCGATGCAGTGTCTTAGACCACTGCACCACTCGGGAGGCCCCATCCACAAAGTTTTTAATGTTGATCAAAAGTTTCGAGAATGACAAATATAAATTTTCACAAAGTCTTCTGCCTCAGTTTGTATCATGGCAATTTGCATATACTCCAGAATGTTATGAAGAGTGATCTGATGAATTGCAATTATTTGCAAAGTCCCTCTTTGCCATGCAAATGAACTGAATCTCCAAAAAACATTTCCACTGCATTTCAGCTCTGCCACAAAAGGACCAGCTGACATCATGTACGTGATTCTCTCGTTAACACAGGTGTGAGTGTTGACGAGGACAAGGCTGGAGATCACTCTGTCATGCTGATTGAGTTCGAATAACAGACTGGAAGCTTCAAAAGGAGGATGGTGCTTGGAATCATTGTTCTTCCTCTGTAAACCATGGTTACCTGCAAGGAAACACGTGCCGTCATCATTGCTTTGCACAAAAAGGGCTTCACAGGCAAGGATATGGCTGCCAGTAAGATTGCACCTAAATCAACCATTTATTGGATCATCAAAAACTTCAAGGACAGCGGTTCAATTGTTGTGAAGAAGGCTTCAGGGCGCCCAAGAAAGTCCAGCAAGCGCCAGGACCATCTCCTAAAGTTGATTCAGCTGCGGGATCCTGGCACCACCAGCACAGAGCTTGCTCAGGAATGGCAGCAGGCAGGTGTAAGTGCATCTGCACGCACAGTGAGGCGAAGACTTTTGGAGGATGGCCTGGTGTCAAGAAGGGCAGCAAAGAAGTCACTTCTATCCAGGAGAAACATCAGGGACAGACTGATATTCTGCAAAAGGTACAGGGATTGGACTGCTGAGGACTAGGGTAAATTCATTTTCTCTGATGAATCCCCTTTCCGATTGTTTGGGGCATCCGAAAAATAACTTGTCCGTAGAAGACAAGGTAAGCTCTACCATCAGTCCTGCATCATGCCAACAGTAAAGCATCCTGAGACCATTCATGTGTGGGGTTGCTTCTCAGCCAAGGGAGTGGGCTCACTCACAATTTTGCTTAAGGAGTGGATTCCATCTGGCCACTCTCCCATAAAGGCCTGATTGGTGGTGCGCTACAGAGATGGTTGTCCTTGTAGAAGGTTCTCCCATCTCCACAGAGGGACTTTAGAGCTCTGTCAGAATGACCATTGGGTTCTTGGTCACCTCCCTGACCAAGGCCCTTCTCCCCTGATTGCTCAGTTTGGCCGGGTGGCCGGCTCTAGGAAGGGTCTTGGTATCCTTCCACAGATCTGTGCCTCGACACAATCCTATCTCGTAGCTCTGTGGACAATTCCTTCGACATCATGTCTTGGTTTTTGCTCTGACATGCACTGTTAACTGTGGGACCTTATGTATATAGACAGGTGTGTGCCTTTCAAAATAATTTCCAATAAATATAATTTACCACAGGTGGACTCCAATAAAGTTGTAGAAACATCTCAAGGATGATCATTGGAAACAGGATGCACCTGAGCTCAATTTCGAGTCTCATAGCAAAGGGTCTGAATACTAATGGAAATAAGGTATTTCTGTTTTTAATTTTGTATAAATTTGCAAAAATGTATAAAACTGCGTTTTTGCTTTGAAATTATGGGGTATTGTGTGTAGATTGCTGAGGAACAAAAATAAATTTTTGAATAAGGCAGCAAGGTAACAAGATGTGGAAAAAGTCAAGGGGTCTGAATACTTTTCGACCGCACTGTATGTATGGTATGTGTGTGTGTGCACTGGGGCCCATCTGTGTCCATGCGTCTGCACCTGCTATAATTAATGAGTTCCCTCAGACCCAGCCGGCCCTTTAATTAAGAGGAATGAGCAGGCGAGTTGCGACACACACACACACACACACACACACACACACACACACACACACACACACACACACACACACACACACACACACACACACACACACACACACACACACACACACACACACACACACACAAGCACCACCACCACCACCACCACGCAACGCAACAACAGCCTGTTGGGGGGAGAGAAGAGGGTAATCTAGCAGGTGTGGGGATGGATGAGTGACAGGCAATAAGACGCATCGTGTCACTGATGCATCATCAGAAAACCAACATCACTCAGCAGTCAGTTGAGTGAGGGAGGAGCGGGATGAGAAGAGAGGGATGAGAGGGGGAGGAGAAGAGAGGGATGAGAGGGGGAGGAGAGAGGGAGGAGCGGGATGAGCGAGAGGAGAGGGATGAGAGAGAGGAGTGTGTTCTCTCCAGTGCCCTGTTGCTCGTTTATTGAATCACTCATCATTTCACTGACTCTGACTTTGTCAATTCTGCTGTACTGACTTACTCACTGCTTAGTGGTTTAAGCTAGTCCTTGGACATTATTTCACTCACTAATACAGTCATACATATATTATTCTGGTCATTCTACAATAAACTGTTGACTGTTTTATCTGTCTACAGCAGTGATCCTCAGAGGAGGAGGAGGAGGACCATCCTCAGTGAATTTCATAAAAATAATGAAACATTTTTAAAGTTTCTCCTTACCTTTTTCCACATTTTGTTACGTTACAGCCTTATTCGAAAATTGATTAAAATAAAACTCCTCATCAATCTACACACAATACCCCATAATGACAAAGCGAAAACAGATTTTTGGAAATGTTTGCCAATTTATAAAAAAGAATAAACATGAATACCTTATTTACATAAGTATTCAGACCCGTTGCTATGAGATTTCAAATTGAGCTCAGGTGCATCCTGGTTCCATTGATCATCCTTGAGATGTTTCTACAACTTGATTGGAGTCCACCTGTGGTAAATTCAATTGATTGGACGATATATGTCAGAGCAAAGAACAAGCCATGATGTCAAAGGAATTGTCTGTAGTTCTCAGAGACAGGATTGTGCAGCATTGAAGGTCCCCAAGAACACAGTATGTAACTACGCAAGTCAGTTAAGAACAAATTCTTATTTTGCAGGACAGTGGGTTAACTGCCTTGTTCAGGGGCAGAAGAACATATTTTTACTTTGTCAGCTCGGGGATTTGATCCTGCAACCTTTTGGTTACTAGCCAAACGCTCTAACCACTAGGCTACCTGACACCCTGTATAGCAGTTTGCCTGTGGTAAAGACATGTGATGTATAGCAGTTTGCCTGTGGTGGAGACATGTGATGTATAGCAGTTTGCCTGTGGTGGAGACATGTGATGTATAGCAGTTTGCCTGTGGTGGAGACATGTGATGTATAGCAGTTTGCCTGTGGTGGAGACATGTGATGTATAGCAGTTTGCCTGTGGTGGAGACATGTGATGTATAGCAGTTTGCCTGTGGTGGAGACATGTGATGTATAGCAGTTTGCCTGTGGTGAAGACCTGTGATGTATAGCAGTTTGCCTGTGGTGAAGACCTGTGATGTATAGCAGTTTGCCTGTGGTGAAGACCTGTGATGTATAGCGGTTTGCCTGTGGTGAAGACCTGTGATGTATAGCAGTTTGCCTGTGGTGAAGACCTGTGATGTATAGCGGTTTGCCTGTGGTGGAGACCTGTGATGTATAGCGGTTTGCCTGTGGTGGAGACCTGTGATGTATAGCAGTTTGTCTGTGGTGGAGACATGTGATGTATAGCAGTTTCCCTGTGGTGGAGACATGTGGTCTAGGTCTGTGTGTTGGAACAATTTTTCTGAATTTCAATCTCTACACCAACCTATGTGTCTAGGTAAGTACATTTTCTAATGAATGTAACAGATTAAAGCCCTCTCAGTATTATTATGATTATAAACAAATTTGCATTGTGAAAAGTAATGTCAAATTGCTTATTAAAATACTATTACATCCAACAGTTTTTGGAAGAAAAAACAGGTTGAAAATCACTACGTTACGGACAATTTGAACTTCAGACCATTTTATGATGGGTTCCATTTTGTGCATAGTTTTTGTAGTGATGGTTTCCATTTTGTGCCTGGTTTATGTACGCTCTCGTTGGCTGGCCATCGCTTCATACTCGTCGCCAAACCCACTGGCTCCAGGTCATCTACAAGTCTCTGCTAGGTAAAGCCCCGCCTTCTCTCAGCTCACTGGTCACCATAGCAGCACCCACCCGCAGTACGCGCTCCACCAGGTATATTTCACTGGTCACCCCCAAAGCCAATTCCTACTTTTGCCGCCTTTCCTTCCAGTTTTCTGCTGCCAATGACTGGAACGAACCGCAAAAATCACTGAAGCTGGAGACCCATATCTCCCTCACTAGCTTTAAGCACCAGCTGTCAGAGCAGCTCACAGAGCACTGCAGCTGTACATAGCCCATCTGTAAACAGCCCATCCAACTATCTCATCCCCATACTGTATTTATTTATTTATCTTGCTCCTTTGCACCCCAGTATCTATACTTGCACATTCATCTTCTGCACATCTACCATTCCAGTGTCTAATTGCTATATTGTAATTACTTCGCCACCATGGCCTATTTATTGCCTTACCTCCCTTATGCTACCTCATTTGCACTCACTGTATATAGATTTTTCTTTTTTCTACTGTATTATAGACTGTAGGTTTGTTTATTCCATGTGTAACTCTGTGTTGTTGTGTGTGTCGAACTGCTCTGCTTTATCTTGGCCAGGTCGCAGTTGTAAATGAGAACTTGTTCTCAACTAGCCTACCTGTTTTTTGTTTCTTGTAACAGTATTTTTGTTGGAATTTCACAATTTTCACCCATATTAAGAGATACAACAAAAGAGACAAAGCAAAAAAAAACAGCACTCACTTACACATACCTGCGCATATATATACAGTATATGCATACATATACATACACATACATACATACGCATACATACACATATATATACATACATACGTACACCATTTTCCTCTCCCCGCTCGGCGCTTCTCTCACCCCATCCCCATCATTGCGTCTCTCAATACATACATTTCAAACAAACTTACAAACAGAAATTTAACAAAAAAGCTCAGTTTAAACCAAGAAGTTAGGTTCCACACATGGAACGTACAGTGTAATTCTGAAATACATAGATCACCACCATTCTAAGAGAATTCTTGCAGTATAATAGCTGATACCTCAGGTTCTAGGTAATTTAGATACGGTTCCCATACTTTGTAGAACTGATCTGTTTTAGTAAGCAATGTACATGTCAGATATTCCAGAGGCACCCATTCAAATAGTATCTTATGCCAATCTTTAATAGAAGGAACCTTATCACTAATCCACTGTAAAAGGATGTTTTTCCTCGCTGCGAAGGTAAGGATGTTGTAAAGCCTCCTCTTACTCACAGAAGTAACATGCCTACTAGGGAGACCCAACAGTAAAGAAACTGGGTCCAATTCTAGATCAACCCCTAGGATCTTTTCAATTTCTTGCAGAACACCAGACCAGTATCTTTGTATTTTGGTACATTACCATAAACAATGTGTTAGGGTGCGTGTATCAGTTTTGCATTTAAGACACTGAGGAGAAGAGGAAGAGGGGCTAAAGGCATGTCTGCGATTTGGGGATATATGCAATCTGTGTATTATTCTTAATTGGATTGCTCTAGTACGATTACATATAGATATTGTTTTTGCATATCTCCAAATGTCCTCCCACATCTCTTCGTCAATAGTAACAGACAATTCTTTCTCCCACACTTGTTTCACCCTCTGTGTGTCGACAGCAGAAAAGGACCTTAAAGCATCAGATTTACAGACATTTTCCTTTGTGGGAAAAAAAGCATTCTTTCAATGACAGACATATCAGGGTTACCAATTAAGGTGGTGCTCTTCAGAATATAATGTCTTACTTGTAGGAAGTGGAAAAAGTCCTGCTTTGGGAGTCGATATTTCTCCACCATCTGCTCAAATGACAATAAAATCTTATCAGCAAATGTCATTTAGTCTGCGTATGCCCTTATTAAGCCAAAAGTTAAAGCCAGCATCCAGCAATCCTGGACCAAAATCTGGGTTGTTAAAACTTCTCTAGGATATGTGGGACGGTAGCGTCCCACCTAACCAACAGCCAGTGAAATTGCAGGGCGCCAAATTCAAAACAACAGAAATCTCATAATTAAAATTCCTCAAACATACAAGTATTATACACCATTTTAAAGATAAACTTCTCGTTAATCCAGTCAAAGTGTCTGATTTCAAAAAGGATTTACGTCGAAAGCACACCTTGCAATTATGTTAGCTCAGTACATAGCCACAGAAAAACACAGCCATTTTTCCAGCCAAAGAGAGGAGTAACAAAAAGCAGAAATAGAGTTAAAATTAATCACTAACCTTTGATGATCTTCATCAGATGACACTCATAGGACTTCATGTTACACAATACATGTATGTACAATACATGTATAAACTCAATACATGAGTTTAGGCGGGACGCTACTGTCTCACTTGGACAAAAGCCAGAGAAAATGCAGCGCGCCAAATTCAAATAAAATACTATAAAAATCAAACTTTCATTAAATCACACATGAAAGATACCAAATTAAAGCTACACTGGTTGTGAATCCAGCCAACATGTCAGAATTCAAATAGGCTTTTCGGCGAAAGCAAATTATGCTATTATCTGCGTTAGCACCATTGTAAACAAAGAAAGATAAGCATATTTCAACACGGCAGGCGCGACACAAAACGCAGAAATAAAAATATAATTCATGCCTTACCTTTGACGAGCTTCTGTTATTGGCTCTCCAATATGTCCCATAAACATCACAAATGGTCCTTTTGTTCGATTAATTCCGTCGATATATATCCAAAATGTCCATTTATTTGGCGCGTTTGATCCAGAAAAACACCGGTTCCAACTCGTGAAACATGACAAAATATCTCAAGTTACCTGTAAACTTTGCCAAAACATTTCAAACTACTTTTGTAATACAACTTTAGGTATTTTTTTACGTAAATAATCGATAAAATTGAAGACGGAAATGGAAATGAAAATGGAATGAATAAGACGGAAATGGAAATGAAAATCAATAGAAGAAGATTGAGGCTCTTCCACCTAAAACCAAGCCTGGGCAACAATATAGATTCACACATCTCAGCCTGAGCTATAGCGGCAGTTACTTTAGCAAGAAAAATAATAAGGAGACGAATATTACTGGACCGGAGCACGTGAAAACTCACACCACTGTTTCATGATCAGATTCAAGTAACAAAAAGTTATCCAATGCTGCGGAGGTGCAGCTTAAAGTTATTTACCCGAGAGAGTCAAAACACGCAGCAGCCTCTTCAGGTGTGTAGAGTTTCTTAGGCGATCCGTTGACCATAATCTTCAATGTGGCCGGGTACAGCAGTGCGTAGTCCATCTTCATTCTCTTGAGTCGAGCCTTCGCCTCATCAAACCCTTTGCGTCTTCGTACAACCGCTGTGGAATAATCATTGAAGAATGAGACCTTTGGACCTTTACGTTGACTACCATCAGAACCGATGTTTCTAGCCGCATCCATGACGCGCTGCTTGTCGGTGAAGTTGTGGAACTTTATAACCACTGGCCGTGGGCGCTGGTTGGGACCGGGTATCGGTGCTTGAGAGCGATGGGCTCTGTCCAGCTTCACACGACCAGCCTTAGTGTCCATTTGTAGGTAGTCAGGGATCCATTCCTCAAAAATAATTACTGAACGTGTCCCTTCAGAATTTTCCGGGAGTCCCACAACACGAATATTGCATCTGCGTCCTCGATTATCCAAGTCGTCAATGTGCTCTGCCATTTCGCGCACCTGTTTCTCAAGTGCTTTTATCTTAGTGTCCATAGATGTAGTTGAAGTTTCCACTGTAGCAATTCTTCCTTCCGCCTCATCAACACGTTTGACAACCCTCTGTAGTTCAGCTGAATGGCCTGCTATTGCTTCCAAGACCGTTCTTATCTTAACATCGATCACTTTAGTAATGTTATCCGTCATCTTTTGAATCACCAGGTCCATTGTGCCTGGATTCGCAATGGTGTTAGCTTCGCTAACGTTAGCTAGCTCCTCCTGCACATCTACAGGGATGGTGGTTTTGGTCGAGTTCTTAGTAGTTCTGTTGGGCATGTTGTCGGAGATTTTTGAGAAATAGCCGCCAAGACTCATTGTAGGATAACTTATTTAGCCAATTCTACCACTTTTTCAAGCTAGAAGATTAATGTAAAAATATAAATTTACGAATGCCACAGGAGCTCGCTGAAACACAGTGTTCTCTCTATGGCGCCATTTTGTCCCCCCTAGCCTACCTGGTTAAATAAATGTTGTGCCTGGTTCGAGTAGTAACCATTTCTATTTTGTGCCTGGTTCGAGTAGTAACCATTTCCATTTTGTGCCTGGTTCATGGAGTGACAGTTTCCATTTTGTGCCTGGTTCGGGTAGTAACAATTTCCATTTTGTGCCTAGTTCATGGAGTGACAGTTTCCATTTTGTGCCTGGTTCATGGAGTGACAGTTTCCATTTTGTGCCTGGTTCGGGTAGTAACAATTTCCATTTTGTGCCTGGTTCATGGAGTGACAGTTTCCATTTTGTGCCTGGTTCATGGAGTGACAGTTTCCATTTTGTGCCTGGTTCATGTAGTGACAGTTTCCATTTTGTGCCTGGTTCGTGTTGTGACAGATTTCATTCTGTGCCTGGTTTGTGGAGTGACAGATTTTATTTTGTGGTTGTTTTGTGTAGTGACAGTTTCCATTTTGTGCCTGGTTTTTGTTGTGACAGTTTCCATTTGTGCCTGTTTGCTGTCAGATGGCTTCCATGTTGTGTCTGTAGGAGTCTCAGCAGCAGAAGGAGTTGGTGGAACAGTGTTAAGTAAAAAAAAAAAAGAGATCGTTGGAGTCCTGCACCATCAACTGGACAAGTCCAAACAACAGATACAGGAATGCAGGGTACTGGACTACATTACCCACTATACATATTGATATGTATACAGCAAATATTAGCATTATAATACCTAGAAACCCAACTAGAGGCTAAAAAAACCCAACCTTGTTATTCCATGCAATTTTAAGAATTGGCCTTTTCAAAGATGACTTTGTTTATTTTCTTATAGCTCAGAAATACCGGTAGGATTGTGAAACACATGCCTGTCGACAGTACTTAGCACCTCTGAACAGAGTGTTGGCAGTCAATTTATTTTGTGTTCACACGGCAAAGAACTTGAAGTCATCAGCCACTCAGCCTGGCCACAGGTGGCATTAGCGTTGTTTGTCAATGCATGTCCGTGTGTGTTACTTAGTTCATGGTCTAGATTCCAATGTTAGTTGCTGTGCTAATTTTGCTATTTTGTAGAAAGTCTGTGTTGATATTAACCAGATGGCCACATCTTAATAACTACCTAGCAAGATGACGAAGAAACTATTTATTTCACTCTCCACAATCCCATACTACCAGTACCAGCCCATAGCCAAATGTTTGGCTAGATAATGTTAGCATATTCGCTAGCTAGCACAACATAGCTAGCTAGCTAGTTAGCTAAGGACATTGCACTAAGACAGCAGCTTACACAGGCAACCGTTTCACAGAAACCAATCCATTGTGATGTAATTATGATGTCAACACTAGCTACAGTGGTTTGTGCATCTGTGCACTTAGCCAGCTACCATCCCATAGCCTACATTGCATATGAAGTATGACTGGCTCGTGACCTACAGTTGAAGTCGAAAGTTTACATAGACTTAGGTTGGAGTCATTAACTTGTTTTTCAACCACTCCACACATTTCTTGTTAACGAACTATAGTTTTGGCAAGTCCATTAGGACATCTACTTTAAAAAAAAAATCTACATCTACAATTTTTCCAACAATTGTTTACAGACAGAATATTTCACTTATAATTCACTGTATCACAATTCCAGTGGGTCTGTGCCTTTAAACAGCCTGGAAAATTCCAGAAAATGAAGTTATGGCTTTAGAAGCTTCTGATAGGCTAACTGACATAATTTGAGTCAATTGGAGGTGTACCTGTGGATGTATTTCAAGGCCTACCTTCAAACTCAGTGCCTCTTTGCTTGACATCATGGGAAAATCAAAAGAAATCAGCCAAGACCTCAGCAAAATAAATTTTGACCTCCACAAGCATGGTTCATCCTTGGAAGCAATTTCCAAACGCCTGAAGGTACCACGTTCATCTGTACAAACAATAGTACGCAAGTATATACACCATGGCACCACGCAGCCGTCATACCGCTCAGGAATTAGACACGATCTGTCTCCTAGAGATGAACGCACTTTGGTGCGAAAAGTGCAAATCAATCCCAGAACAATAGCAAAGGACCTTGTGAAGATGCTAGAGGAAACTGGTACAAAGTATCTATATCCACAGTAAAACGAGTTCTATATTGACATAACCTGAAAGGCCGCTAAGCAAGGAAGAAGCCTCTAGTCCAAAACCGCCATTAAAAAGCCAGACTACGGTTTGCAACTGCACATGGGGACAAAGATCTTACTTTTTGGAGAAATGTCCTCTGGTCTGATGAAACAAAAATATTACTGTTTGGCAATAACAACCATCGTTATGTTTGGAGGAAAAAGGGGGAGGCTTGCAAGCCGAAGAACACCATCCCAACCGTGAAGCACGGGGGTGGCAGCATCATGTTGTGTGGGTGCTTTGCTGCAGGAGGGACTGGTGCACTTCACAAAATAGATGGCATCATGAGGAGGGGAAATTAGGTGGATATATTGAAGCAACATCTCAAGACATCAGTAAGGAAAATAAAGCTTGGTCGCATATGGGTCTTCCAAATGGACAATGACCCCAAGCATACTTACAAAGTTGTGGCAAAATGGCTTAAGGACAACAAAGTCAAGGTATTGGAGTGGCCATCACAAAGCCCTGACCTCAATCCCATAGAAAATTTGTGGGCAGAACTGAAAAGGCGTGTGCAAGCCAGGAGGCCTACAAACCTGACTTGGTTACACCAGCTCTGTCAGGAGGTATGGGCCAATATTCACCCAGCTTATTGTGGGAAGCATGTGGAAGGCTACCCGAAATGTTTGACCCAAGTTGAAGAATTTAAAGGCAATGCTACCAAATACTAATTTAATGTATTTGTACTTCTGACCCACTGGGAATGTGATGGAAAAAATAAAAGCTGAAATAAATCATACTATTATTCTGACATTTCACATTCTTAAAAAAAGTGGTGATCCTAACTGACCTAAGACAGGGAATTTTTACTAGGATTAAATGTCAGGAATTGCGAAAAAACTGAGTTTAAATGTATTTGGCTAAAGGTGTATGTAAACTTCTGACTTCAACTGTAGATGTAAGGAGAAAAGGCCCTTTTCTTTCCTTTTTGTTGTCACTCCTGTTGGCTCCTTCCACTTAAGAGTTTGTGCTCTCTGATCGGCTCAAAGTCAAGTTGTTGGCCACTGATGAGCATTGTGATTCTTCAAAAAGAAAATGCAGGTTCGTCGGCATTCAGAAGGTACCGCTTTTGTTCAAGCAATTGAAGGAACGGCCTCCCACTGTGATGTGTACCTATCGGCAGTGAGATTCTCTGTGTGTTTCTATGGTCACCCTGAAAGCTTTGCAGCTTACGGCCTCCCACTGTGATATGTACCTATCGGCAGTCTATCGGCAGTGAGATTCTCTGTGTGTTTCTATGGTCACCCTGAAAGCTTTGCAGCTTACGGCCTCCCACTGTGATATGTACCTATCGGCAGTCTATCGGCAGTGAGATTCTCTGTGTGTTTCTATGGTCACCCTGAAAGCTTTGCAGCTTACGGCCTCCCACTGTGATATGTACCTATCGGCAGTCTATCGGCAGTGAGATTCTCTGTGTGTTTCTATGGTCACCCTGAAAGCTTTGCAGCTTACGGCCTCCCACTGTGATATGTACCTATCGGCAGTCTATCGGCAGTGAGATTCTCTGTGTGTTTCTATGGTCACCCTGAAAGCTTTGCAGCTTACGGCCTCCCACTGTGATATGTACCTATCGGCAGTCTATCGGCAGTGAGATTCTCTGTGTGTTTCTATGGTCACCCTGAAAGCTTTGCAGCTTACGGCCTCCCACTGTGATATGTACCTATCGGCAGTCTATCGGCAGTGAGATTCTCTGTGTGTTTCTATGGTCACCCTGAAAGCTTTGCAGCTTACGGCCTCCCACTGTGATATGTACCTATCGGCAGTCTATCGGCAGTGAGATTCTCTGTGTGTTTTTATGGTCAACCTGAAAGCTTTCCAGCTTACTACAGATACCTGCTGAGTGCCTGGGTGTATCGTTTATCCACAACTGGCCTTCAAACATTACATTTGCATGATGTATGGATATATCCAAGCCAATGTTGGCAAACAGGAGGATAGAAAGAGGATAGTAGCTTCCAGTCAGTTCTAATCATCAGATTTATCTTCTCACATGGCCAACAGAGAAGCATCATCGCATTGTTGCCAGCAGATTGACATCAGCGTGTCTATTCCCCCAGCACAGCAACCACATCGCACACACACACACACACACACACACACACACACACACACACACACACACACACACACACACACACACACACACACACACACACACACACACACACACACGGAGCAGCCACATTGTAGCCACTTCTTAAAGTGCATTAATCTGCCGACTCTGCTACGTTGCCAAACGACTCCTATGTTGATCCGTAAGTGCTGATGGTATTAGTGCCTAATAGCATGCCGCCCACAAGGAGTTGATTTAAGGAAAGTAGAGGAACAAAAGTATTTAGGTTCTTGGCTTTCGCTATGATTGCAAGTTAGCAGCAATCTGTTTCAGGACAGATGACTGATTGTATCTGTTCTCGCTGGTCCTGGCGACCCACAGTATGAGAACTGAGCACTGAGCTTTTTCCAGCTTTAACACCTGCTTACCGCTGGTCCTGGCGACCCACAGTATGAGCACTGAGCACTGAGCTTTTTCCAGCTTTAACACCTGATTCAACTGATCAATGATAAGTTACTTAGTTGAATCAGTTGTATTAGTGTTGGACTGGAGCAAAACCCTGCTACCCCTGTTGGCTCACCCCCAGTTTCTTCTCCTCAATGAGTCTGGATCTGAGTACCTCCCAGACGAATGCAAATGCATTCTAACCATTCTGATTGGTCCCAGAAACCGATGGGTTGGGTTTGATACTCTGATCGGTTACAGATGATCCAATCACTCGTGACTTTGTTTTGTACAACACTCCTCATTTTGACGTCACCACAAACAACTTCTAGGATGGCATTCTCAGGCCGAAGTATGTAGGGAACATAGAGCAGCTGAAGAATTCAGTTTGAGTTGTAAGGCAAAATTGATATAGTCCTATGCATTAACATATAAAATATATGCTATTTTATGCCTGTGCTGTGCATTCATTCACCTTGACAAGTCACAATGATTTAGTTTTTATATTCAACCGTTTTTACCACCAACGTAATCTGTTTTAAATGTTTATATTTGTATTATATGTGCTTCTATGTAGTGTTTTGTGGACTTATTTTATTTTGTGAAGAAGAAATAATGCCAAACTAAAGTGTTGCTGCCTAAGGCTCGGAAGTCTCTGATATGTTGATTGCTGTTGCCTTAGTCGATTTGTTGAGAAAATGACTCGTAGCTTATAGGTTTATATGTCCACTATAGCCTTATTTCAGCTTCGATTTACGTCTACCCACTGCCTCCGCACTTCAAAAGAACCAACACTGCTGTAAAGTAAAAACAAGTTATTGGATTTATCTTCTGTGTGGTGCACATAGCATTTCACACCTGGGACCACAGGTGCTCTCTCTCTCCCTTTTTTACATTTTTATTTATTTCACCTTCATTTAACCAGGTAGGCCAGTTGAGAACAAGTTCTCATTTGCAACTGCGAACTGGCCAAGATAAAGCAAAGCAGTGCGACACAAACAACAGAGTTTCATATGGAATAAACACATGTACAGTCAATAACACAATAGATAAGTTTATATATTGTGTGCAAATGAATTAAGGAGGTAATGCAATAAATAGGCAATAAATAGGCCGCGAAATAATTACAGTTGACCAGTGAAATATACCTACTGGAGCGCGTGCTACGGGTGGGTGCTGCTATGGTGACCAGTGAGCTGCAATAAGGCAGGGCTTTACCTAGCAAAGACTTATAGATGACCTGGAGCCAGTGGGTTTGGCGACAAATATGAAGCGATGGCCAGCCAATGAGAGCACACAGGTCGCAGTGGTGGGTATATTATATTCTAAGTCAGAACCGTCCAGAGTAGTGATTCTAGACGGGTGGGCAGGTGTGGGCAGTGATTGGTTGAAGAGCATGCATTTAGTTTTACTTGCACCCCCATAGAGACTGCCAGAGGTCCGGACAACAGGCCCCCCGATTTGACACACTGAACTCTGTCAGAGAAGTAGTGGGTGAACCAGGCTAGGCAGTCATTTGAGAAACCAAGGCTGTTGAGTCTGCCGATAAGAATGTGGTGATTGACAGAGTCGAAAGCCTTGGCCAGGTCGATGAATAAGGCTGCACAGTATTGTCTTTTATCGATGGCGGTTATGATATCATTTAGGACCTAGAGCGTGGCTAAGGTGCACCCATGACCAGCTCGGAAACCAGATTGCATATTGGAGAAGGTACGGTGGGATTCGAAATGGTCGGTGATCTGTTTGTTAACTTGGGTTTCGAAGACCGTAGAAAGGCAGGGCAGGATGAATATAGGTCTGTAACAGTTTGGGTCTGGAGTCTCCCCCTTTGAAGAGGGGGATGACCGCAGCAGCTTTCCAATCTTTGGGGATCACAGACGATACAAAAGAGAGGTTGAACAGGCTAGTAATTGTGGTTGCAACAATTACGGCGGTTAATTTTAGAAAGAGGGTCCAGATTGTCTAGCCCAGCTGATTTGTAGGGGTCCAGATTTTGCAGCTCTTTCAGAACAGCTATCTGGATTTGGGTGAAGGAGAAATGGTGGAGGCTTGGGCAAGTTGCTGTGGGGGGTGCAGAGCTGTTGACCGGGGTAGGGGTAGCCAGGTGGAAACCATAGCCAACCGTAGATAAATGCTGATTGAAATTCTCAATTATAGTAGATTTATCTTTGGGGACAGTGTTTCCTAGCCTCAGCATTTCCCTCAGGGGCTTACAAAGTTAAAGCCTCATCCTCACTATTTTAAAGCTGAATACCTTGCTTTCATATACTGGTATTAGTGTTTCTGTAAACTTCACTGTATACTGAGTATACCAAACATTAGGAACACATTGCTAATATTGAGTTAGACTCCCCCCTTCTGCACTCAGTACAGCCTCAAATCGTCAGGGCATGGACTCTACAAGGTGTCGAAAGCGTTCCACAGCGATGCTGGCCCATGTTGACTACAATGGTTCCCACAGTTGTTTCAAGTTGGCTAGATATCTTTTGGGCAGTGGACCATTCTTGGTACACACGGGAAACTGTTGAGTGTGAAAAATCCAGCAGCATTGCAGTTCTTGACACAAACCTACTACCATACCCCATTCAAAGTCAATTAAATATTTTTTCTTGCCCATTTACCCGATGAATGGCACACATACACAATCCCTGTCTCAATTGTTTCAAGTCTTAAAAATCGTTCTTTAACCCTGTCTCCTCCCCTTCATCTACACTGATTGAAGTGGATTTAACAAGTGACATCATAAGGGATAATAGCTTTTACCTGGATTCACCTGGTCAGTCTATCATGGAAAGGGCAGGTGTTCCTAATGTTTTGTACACTCAGTTTATGTCTGAAGACTTTTGTTGATCGAAACTTCTCCATGTTTTTTAAATCTAAACCTTGATAAAAATCTATTATTTATTAGCTGGACTGAACTGTTTTGTCATTCAAATTCATGATTTAAAGTGAACTACAGGCCTTGGCCTATGGATATTCTTAGGATGTAGGTCCACAGCCTGTGGCTAAAAGAGTTTGGAAATCTTCTTTTACCCTGAAGACGTCTAATGCATCAGACTTTTCTGAAACTCTGACAAACCCTGTCAAAAGTATTGGGCTTTCCTCTCAATAAACCCCGGCTTACATCGACTGATAGATTTGAGGTTTATGAGATTATGGAATATAGGCCAAGTACATTGAATCCTCCAGTGAAGAAATACTGTACAACAGAGAGCTTTTTTGAGAGGTTTTGGGAAGATTCTAACACGTTTATCTATCTGCAGACATATTCTCTGTGATCATATTTGCATTGATTTTATTTTCAGTACATAGAACACAGAATATTACTCAGCATAACACCCAAACTGAATAGAAATGAAACATTTAGCCCTTTATGCTATTCTGAACACTACAGTCTATGCTAATGTACCAGACAGTCCCATATTGCTTCTAAATTAAGAGGGAAAATGCTGCGTTCACTTGTTCAAGGGTGATCAGTTCAGATGCTCTCTTCTATAGTTTCCTATCTTCATAAACTTTAGAAGTCTGTTTGGGGTGTGTGGGGTAGATTTCTTTGGTTTTAGCATTTACATTTGAGTCATTCCCTGTACAGTTCAGCCCTTACCGGTGGCAGATCCAGAAGGGTGCATTCTATCTATACTGAACACAAATATAAACGCAACATGTAAAGTGTTGGTCCCATGTTTCATGAGCTGAAATAAAAGATCCCAGAAATGTTCCATTTGCACAAAAAAACGTATTTCTCTCAAATTTTGTGCACAAGTTTGTTTACATCCCTGTTTAGTGAGCATTTCTCTTTTTGCCAAGATAATCCATCCACCTGACATGTGATTAAACAGCATGATCATTACACAGTTGCACCTTGTTCTGGGGGCAACAAAAGTTCACTAAAATTTGCAGTTTTGTCACACAACACAATGCCACAGATGTCTCATGTTTTGAGTGAGCATTCAATTGGCATGCTGACTGCAGGAATGTCCACTAGAGATGTTGTCAGAATTGAATGTTAATTTCTCTACCATAAGCCACATCCAACATTGTTTCAGATAATTTTGCAGTACGTCCAACCGGCCTCACAACCGCAGACATCATGTAACCACACCAGCCCAGGACCTCCACATCCAGCTTCACCTGCGGGATCGTCTGAGACCAGCCAGCTAATGAAACTGCTAGTTTGCACAACCGAAGAATTTCTGCACAAACTGTCAGAAACCGTCTTAGGGAATCTCATCTGCATGCTAGTCGTCCTCACTAGGGTCTGACTGCAGTTCGGCTTCAGTGGGGAAATGCTCACCTTAAATGGCCACTGGAACGATGGAGAAGTGTTTCAACAATACCGGGCAGTAGGCAGACAACGTGTATGGCGTCGTGTGGGCAAGTGATTTGCTGATGTCAAATCAGAGTACCCCATGGTGGCGGTGGGGTTATGGTATGGGCAGGCATACGCTACAGACAATGAATACAATTGCATTTTATCAATGGCAATTTGAATGCACAGAGATACCATGACGAGATCCTGAGGCCCATTGTCGTGCCATTCATCCGCCGCCATCACCTCATATTTCAGCATGATGTTGATGCACAGCCCCATGTCGCAAGGATCTATACAATTCCTGGAAGCTGAAAATGACGCAATTCTTCCATGGCCTGCATACTCACCAGACATGTCACCCATTGAGCATGTTTGTGATGCTCTGGATCGACATGTACGACAGCGTTTTCTAACTTCACACAGCCATTGAAGAGGAGTGGGACAACATTCCACAGGCCACAATCGACAGCCTGATCAACTCTATGCGAAGGAGATGTGTCACGCTGCATGAGGAAAATGGTCACACCAGATACTGACTGGTTTTCTGATCCATGCCCCTACCTTCTTTTTCAGGTATCGGTGACCAACAGAAGCATATCTGTATTCCCAGTCATGTGAAATCCATAGATTAGGGCCTAATGAATTTATTTAAATTGACTGATTTCCTGATATGAACTGTAACTCAACTGTAATTGTTGCATGTTGCGTTTTAAATTTTTGTTCAGTGTAAATTCATTTTTGTTATTTTAAGCAGCTACAGTAAAGGTAATTCAAGCAATTCGGTAGGTCATTTTGTTTTGTTCTGAAAAAAATCTGACTGACTTTTCCTGTAATTTGTCTTTCCCAGACACCTTACGTTAAATAGTTTACTGCAGAGTAAGTAGTCTTCATTTGCATATGTGTGAAAAATAAACACCTATCTGGTCAGAACTAAGCTAACTGACAGTAATACTAAGCTAACTGACAGTAATACTAAGCTAACTGACAGTAATACTAAGCTAACTGACAGTAATACTAAGCTAACTGACAGTAATACTAAGCTAACTGACAGTAATACTAAGCTAACTGACAGTAATACTAAGCTAACTGACAGTAATACTAAGCTAACTGACAGTAAATTATATTAATTAAATTACAGGATATTCAAAACAGGGATGCATTCAAATCAATTCCGAATTAATTATTGAAGGTTCTTCTTTCTCTCCATTAAATCAGAGTGAACAGAGATCAGATCATTACAGCTGTGTTGTCCTGAATGATGAGGCCATTACAGCTGTGTTGTCCTGAATGATGAGGTCATTACAGCTGTGTTGTCCTGAATGATGAGGTCATTACAGCTGTGTTGTCCTGAATGATCAGGTCATTACAGCTGTGTTGTCCTGAACGATGAGGTCATTACAGCTGTGTTGTCCTGAATGATGAGGTCATTACAGCTGTGTTGTCCTGAATGATGAGGTCATTACAGCTGTGTTGTCCTGAATGATGAGGTCATTACAGCTGTGTTGTCCTGAGTGATGAGGTCATTACAGCTGTGTTGTCCTGAACGATGAGGTCATTACAGCTGTGTTGTCCTGAACGATGAGGTCATTACAGCTGTGTTGTCCTGAACGATGAGGTCAATACAGCTGTGTTGTCCTGAACGATGAGGTCATTACAGCTGTGTTGTCCTGAATGATGAGGTCAATACAGCTGTGTTGTCCTGAACGATGAGGTCATTACAGCTGTGTTGTCCTGAATGATGAGGTCAATACAGCTGTGTTGTCCTGAACGATGAGGTCATTACAGCTGTGTCGTCCTGAATGATGAGGTCATTACAGCTGTGTTGTCCTGAATGATGAGGTCATTACAGCTGTGTCGTCCTGAATGATCAGGTCATTACAGCTGTGTCGTCCTGAATGATCAGGTCATTACAGCTGTGTCGTCCTGAATGATGAGGTCATTACAGCTGTGTCGTCCTGAATGATGAGGTCATTACAGCTGTGTCGTCCTGAATGATGAGGTCATTACAGCTGTGTTGTCCTGAATGATGAGGTCATTACAGCTGTGTTGTCCTGAACGATGAGGTCATTACAGCTGTGTTGTCCTGAACGATGAGGTCATTACAGCTGTGTTGTCCTGAATGATGAGGTCATTACAGCTGTGTTGTCCTGAACGATGAGGTCATTACAGCTGTGTTGTCCTGAATGATGAGGTCATTACAGCTGTGTTGTCCTGAATGATGAGGTCATTACAGCTGTGTTGTCCTGAACGATGAGGTCATTACAGCTGTGTTGTCCTGAATGATGAGGTCATTACAGCTGTGTTGTCCTGAATGATGAGGTCATTACAGCTGTGTTGTCCTGAATGATGAGGTCATTACAGCTGTGTTGTCCTGAATGATGAGGTCATTACAGCTGTGTTGTCCTGAACGATGAGGTCAATACAGCTGTGTTGTCCTGAACGATGAGGTCAATACAGCTGTGTTGTCCTGAACGATGAGGTCAATACAGCTGTGTTGTCCTGAACGATGAGGTCATTACAGCTGTGTTGTCCTGAATGATGAGGTCAATACAGCTGTGTTGTCCTGAACGATGAGGTCATTACAGCTGTGTCGTCCTGAATGATGAGGTCATTACAGCTGTGTTGTCCTGAACGATGAGGCCATTACAGCTGTGTCGTCCTGAATGATCAGGTCATTACAGCTGTGTCGTCCTGAATGATCAGGTCATTACAGCTGTGTCGTCCTGAATGATGAGGTCATTACAGCTGTGTTGTCCTGAATGATGAGGTCATTACAGCTGTGTTGTCCTGAATGATGAGGTCATTACAGCTGTGTTGTCCTGAATGATGAGGTCATTACAGCTGTGTTGTCCTGAACGATGAGGTCATTACAGCTGTGTTGTCCTGAATGATGAGGTCATTACAGCTGTGTTGTCCTGAACGATGAGGTCATTACAGCTGTGTTGTCCTGAATGATGAGGTCATTACAGCTGTGTTGTCCTGAACGATGAGGTCATTACAGCTGTGTTGTCCTGAACGATGAGGTCATTACAGCTGTGTTGTCCTGAATGATGAGGTCATTACAGCTGTGTTGTCCTGAACGATGAGGTCATTACAGCTGTGTTGTCCTGAATGATGAGGTCATTACAGCTGTGTTGTCCTGAATGATGAGGTCATTACAGCTGTGTTGTCCTGAATGATGAGGTCATTACAGCTGTGTTGTCCTGAATGATGAGGTCATTACAGCTGTGTTGTCCTGAACGATGAGGTCATTACAGCTGTGTTGTCCTGAATGATGAGGTCATTACAGCTGTGTTGTCCTGAATGATGAGGTCATTACAGCTGTGTTGTCCTGAATGATGAGGTCATTACAGCTGTGTTGTCCTGAATGATGAGGTCATTACAGCTGTGTTGTCCTGAATGATGAGGTCATTACAGCTGTGTTGTCCTGAACGATGAGGTCAATACAGCTGTGTTGTCCTGAATGATGAGGTCATTACAGCTGTGTTGTCCTGAACGATGAGGTCAATACAGCTGTGTTGTCCTGAACGATGAGGTCATTACAGCTGTGTCGTCCTGAACGATGAGGTCATTACAGCTGTGTCGTCCTGAATGATCAGGTCATTACAGCTGTGTCGTCCTGAATGATCAGGTCATTACAGCTGTGTTGTCCTGAATGATGAGGTCATTACAGCTGTGTTGTCCTGAATGATGAGGTCATTACAGCTGTGTTGTCCTGAATGATGAGGTCATTACAGCTGTGTTGTCCTGAACGATGAGGTCATTACAGCTGTGTTGTCCTGAACGATGAGGTCATTACAGCTGTGTTGTCCTGAATGATGAGGTCATTACAGCTGTGTTGTCCTGAACGATGAGGTCATTACAGCTGTGTTGTCCTGAATGATGAGGTCATTACAGCTGTGTTGTCCTGAATGATGAGGTCATTACAGCTGTGTTGTCCTGAACGATGAGGTCATTACAGCTGTGTTGTCCTGAATGATGAGGTCATTACAGCTGTGTTGTCCTGAATGATGAGGTCATTACAGCTGTGTTGTCCTGAACGATGAGGTCATTACAGCTGTGTTGTCCTGAACGATGAGGTCATTACAGCTGTGTTGTCCTGAACGATGAGGTCATTACAGCTGTGTTGTCCTGAACGATGAGGTCATTACAGCTGTGTTGTCCTGAATGATGAGGTCATTACAGCTGTGTTGTCCTGAATGATGAGGTCATTACAGCTGTGTTGTCCTGAACGATGAGGTCATTACAGCTGTGTTGTCCTGAACGATGAGGTCATTACAGCTGTGTTGTCCTGAACGATGAGGTCATTACAGCTGTGTTGTCCTGAACGATCAGATCATTACAGCTGTGTTGTCCTGAACGATCAGATCATTACAGCTGTGTTGTCCTGAACGATCAGATCATTACAGCTGTGTTGTCCTGAACGATCAGATCATTACAGCTGTGTTGTCCTGAACGATGAGGTCATTACAGCTGTGTTGTCCTGAACGATCAGATCATTACAGCCGTGTTGTCCTGAACGATCAGATCATTACAGCTGTGTTGTCCTGAACGATCAGATCATTACAGCTGTGTTGTCCTGAACGATCAGATCATTACAGCTGTGTTGTCCTGAATGATGAGGTCATTACAGCTGTGTTGTCCTGAACGATGAGGTCATTACAGCTGTGTTGTCCTGAACGATGAGGTCATTACAGCTGTGTTGTCCTGAACGATGAGGTCATTACAGCTGTGTTGTCCTGAACGATGAGGTCATTACAGCTGTGTTGTCCTGAACGATGAGGTCATTACAGCTGTGTTGTCCTGAACGATGAGGTCATTACAGCTGTGTTGTCCTGAACGATGAGGTCATTACAGCTGTGTTGTCCTGAACGATGAGGTCATTACAGCTGTGTTGTCCTGAACGATGAGGTCATTACAGCTGTGTTGTCCTGAACGATGAGGTCATTACAGCTGTGTTGTCCTGAACGATGAGGTCATTACAGCTGTGTTGTCCTGAACGATGAGGTCATTACAGCTGTGTTGTCCTGAATGATGAGGTCATTACAGCTGTGTTGTCCTGAACGATGAGGTCATTACAGCTGTGTTGTCCTGAACGATGAGGTCATTACAGCTGTGTTGTCCTGAACGATGAGGTCATTACAGCTGTGTTGTCCTGAATGATCAGGTCATTACAGCTGTGTTGTCCTGAACGATGAGGTCATTACAGCTGTGTTGTCCTGAATGATGAGGTCATTACAGCTGTGTCGTCCTGAATGATGAGGTCATTACAGCTGTGTTGTCCTGAATGATGAGGTCATTACAGCTGTGTTGTCCTGAATGATGAGGTCATTACAGCTGTGTTGTCCTGAATGATGAGGTCATTACAGCTGTGTTGTCCTGAATGATCAGGTCATTACAGCTGTGTTGTCCTGAATGATCAGGTCATTACAGCTGTGTTGTCCTGAATGATCAGGTCATTACAGCTGTGTTGTCCTGAATGATCAGGTCATTACAGCTGTGTTGTCCTGAATGATGAGGTCATTACAGCTGTGTTGTCCTGAACGATGAGGTCATTACAGCTGTGTTGTCCTGAACGATGAGGTCATTACAGCTGTGTTGTCCTGAATGATCAGGTCATTACAGCTGTGTTGTCCTGAATGATGAGGTCATTACAGCTGTGTTGTCCTGAATGATGAGGTCATTACAGCTGTGTCGTCCTGAATGATGAGGTCATTACAGCTGTGTCGTCCTGAATGATCAGGTCATTACAGCTGTGTCGTCCTGAATGATCAGGTCATTACAGCTGTGTTGTCCTGAATGATGAGGTCATTACAGCTGTGTTGTCCTGAATGATGAGGTCATTACAGCTGTGTTGTCCTGAATGATCAGGTCATTACAGCTGTGTTGTCCTGAATGATGAGGTCATTACAGCTGTGTTGTCCTGAACGATGAGGTCATTACAGCTGTGTTGTCCTGAACGATGAGGTCATTACAGCTGTGTTGTCCTGAACGATGAGGTCATTACAGCTGCGTTGTCCTGAACGATGAGGTCATTACAGCTGTGTTGTCCTGAACGGTGAGGTCATTACAGCTGCGTTGTCCTGAACGATGAGGTCATTACAGCTGCGTTGTCCTGAACGATGAGGTCATTACAGCTGCGTTGTCCTGAATGATGAGGTCATTACAGCTGTGTTGTCCTGAATGATGAGGTCATTACAGCTGTGTTGTCCTGAACGATCAGGTCATTACAGCTGTGTTGTCCTGAATTATCAGGTCATTACAGCTGTGTTGTCCTGAATGATGAGGTCATTACAGCTGTGTTGTCCTGAACGGTGAGGTCATTACAGCTGTGTTGCCCTGAATGACGAGCTCATTACAGCTCTGTTGTCCTGAATAATGAGGTCATTACAGCTGCGTTGTCCTGAATGATGAGGTCATTACAGCTGTGTCGTGCTGAATGGTGAGGTCATTACAGCTGTGTTGTCCTGAATGATGAGGTCATTACAGCTGTGTTGTCCTGAACGATGAGGTCATTACAGCTGTGTTGCCCTGAATGACGAGCTCATTACAGCTGTGTTATCCTGAATAATGAAGCCATTACAGCTGTGTTGTCCTGAATGATGAGGTGAATACAGCTGTGTTGTCCTGAATGATGAGGTCAATACAGCTGTGTCGTCTTGAATGATGAGGTGAATACAGCTGTGTTGTCCTGAATGATGAGGTCAATACAGCTGTGTCGTCTTGAATGAAGAGGTCATTACAACTGTGTTGTCCTGAATGATGAGGTCAATACAGCTGTGTCGTCTTGAATGAAGAGGTCATTAAAGCTGTGTCGTCCTGAATGACAAGGTCATTACAGCTGTGTCGTCCTGAATGATTATACATCAGAGTCTTTAACACTGCCAGCTAGTGACTGATAGTGAACACACACACACACACACACATACACACACACACACACACACACACACACACACACACACACACACACACACACACACACACACACACACACACACACACACACACACACACACACACACACACACACACTGTCACGATCGTCATAATAAGCGGACCAAGGCGCAGCGGGATATGAGGACATCTTCTTTTATTAAAGATGACGAAACACGAAACGAACACTTTTACAAAACAAAACAACAAACGACCGTGAAGCTACAAACGTTAGTGCTCTGATTGAGAACCAAATCAGGCAACCATAGACTTTCCTAAACACCTACACTGAACACAACCCCATACATACTACAAAACCCCCTAAACAATACACACACCCTAAACTAGACAAAAACACACAAACATCCCATGTCACACCCTGACCTAACTAAACTAATAAAGAAAATCAATATAACAAAGGCCAGAGTGTGACAGTACCCCCCCCCAAAGGTGCGGACTCCGACCGCAAAACCTGACACAGAAGGGGAGGGTCCGGGTGGGCCTTCCTATGGCGGCAGCTCGGGTGCGGGACGTGGACCCCCCTCCACCATAGTCACTACCCGCTTTGGTGGCGCCTCTGGAACGGCGAGTCCCGGACTGAATACCATCCCAGAGGGCGCCACTGGACGGAGGGGCAGCTCCGGACTGAGGGGCAGCTCCGGACTGAGGGGCGGATCCTGGCTGGCGGCTCTGGCGGATCCTGGCTGGCTGGCGGCTCTGGCGGATCCTGGCTGGCTGGCGGCTCTGGCGGATCCTGGCTGGCTGGCGGCTCTGGCGGATCCTGGCTGGCTGGCGGATCCTGGCTGGCTGGCGGCTCTGGCGGATCCTGGCTGGCTGGCGGCTCTGGCGGATCCTGGCTGGCTGACGGCTCTGGCGGATCCTGGCTGGCTGACGGCTCTGGCTGGTCATGGCTGGCTGACGGCTCTGGCTGGTCATGGCTGGCTGACGGCTCTGGCTGGTCATGGCTGACTGGCGGCTCTGGCAGATCCTGGCTGATTGGCGGCTCTGGCAGATCCTGGCTGACTGGCGGCTCTGGCAGATCCTGGCTGACTGGCGGCTCTGGCAGATCCTGGCTGACTGGCGGCTCTGGCAGATCCTGGCTGACTGGCGGCTCTGGCAGATCCTGGCTGACTGGCGGCTCTGGCAGATCCTGGCTGACTGGCGGCTCTGGCGGATCCTGGCTGACTGGCGGCTCTGGCGGATCCTGGCTGACTGGCGGCTCTGGAGGATCCTGGCTGGTTGGCGGCTCTGGTGGATCCTGGCTGACTGGCGGCTCTAGCGGCTCCTGACTGACTGACGGCTCTGACGGCTCGGGACAGACGGACGGCTCAGATGGCGCTGGGCAGACGGACGGCTCAGATGGCGCTGGGCAGACGGACGGCTCAGATGGCGCTGGGCAGACGGACGGCTCAGATGGCGCTGGGCAGACGGACGGCTCAGATGGCGCTGGGCAGACGGACGGCTCAGATGGCGCTGGGCAGACGGACGGCTCAGATGGCGCTGGGCAGACGGACGGCTCAGATGGCGCTGGGCAGACGGACGGCTCAGATGGCGCTGGGCAGACGGACGGCTCAGATGGCGCTGGGCAGACGGATGGCTCAGATGGCGTTGGGCAGGCAGGCGGCTCAGACGGCGCTGGGCAGACGAGCAGTGCAGGCGGCGTTGGGCAGACGGCCGACTCTGACCTGCTGAGGCGCACAGTAGGCCTGGTGCGTGGTGCCGGAACTGGTGGTACCGGACTGGAGACACGCACCTCAAGGCTAGTGCGGGGAGCAGGAACAGGGCACACTGAGTTCTCGAGGCGCACTATAGGCCTGGTGCGTGGTACCGGGACTGGTGGTACCGGGCTGAGGGCACGCACCTCAAGGCGAGTGCGGGGAGAAGGATCAGTGCGTACAGGGCTCTGGAGACGCACATGAGGCTTGGTGCGTGGTGCCGGAACTGGTGGTACCGGGCTGGGGACACGCACCTGAAGGCTAGTGCGGGGAGAAGGAACAGGGCATACTGGACCCTGGAGACGCACATTAGGCCTAGTGCGTGGTGCCGGCACTGGTGGTACCGGGCTGGGGACACGCATCTCAGGGCTAGTGCGGGGAGCAGGAACAGTGCGTACAGGGCTCTGGAGACGCACATTAGACCTAGTGCGTGGTGCCGGAACTGGTGGTACCGGGCTGGAAACACGCACCATAGGGCGAGTGCGTGGAGGAGGAACAGGTCTCTGGAGACACACTGGAAGCCTGGTGCGTGGTGTAGGCACTGGTGGTAATGGGCTGGAGACACGCACCACAGGGCTAGTGCGTGGAGAAGGAACAGGACACACCGGGTTGTGAAGGTGTACTGGAGACCTGGTGTGTATAGCCGGCATCAAATCTTCCGGAACTTTAACACAAGTTTCAGGCTGAGTACGAGGAACTGACACAGGTGGCATCGGACAGCTAACACGCTCCTCAGGGAGAATGCCATGCATACTCTGCCAAACCAACAGCTCTCTCTCTTCACTCTCCTCCAATTTCGTCAACAACTCCTCGAATGTTTCATAATCTCCCCTTCGTTCACTCTCCTCCAATCTGTCCAATAACTCCTCGACAATCTCAGACTCACCCCTCAACTTCGCCGACTGCTCCAAGTGCCCCCCCCAAGAATTTTTTTGGGCTGTTTCTCGGGCTTCCTACCGTGTCGCCGTGCTGCCTCCATCTCTGCCTTGGGGCGGTGATATTCCCCTGGCTGTGCCCAGGGTCCTCACCCGTCTAGGATTTCCTCCCACGTCCAGGAGTCTTGACATCGCTGCTGCTGCTTTTTTCCACGCTGCTTGGTCCTGGTTTGGTGGGTAATTCTGTCACGATCGTCATAATAAGCGGACCAAGGCGCAGCGGGATATGAGGACATCTTCTTTTATTAAAGATGACGAAACACGAACTAACACTTTTACAAAACAAAACAACAAACGACCGTGAAGCTACAAACGTTAGTGCACACACAAGCTACAAACGTTCAACATAGACAATTACCCACAAACACCTAAAGCCTATGGCTGCCTTAAATATGGCTCCCAATCAGAGACAACAATAAACAGCTGTCTGATTGAGAACCAAATCAGGCAACCATAGACTTTCCTAAACACCTACACTGAACACAACCCCATACATACTACAAAACCCCCTAAACAATACACACACCCTAAACTAGACAAAAACACACAAACATCCCATGTCACACCCTGACCTAACTAAACTAATACAGAAAATCAATATAACAAAGGCCAGAGTGTGACACACACACACACACACACAGACATACACTGAAATGCACACACACACTGTAGTGTGCACGCATACACGTGCCCACACACACTGAAACACACATACACACACACGCACGCACACACGCACACACACACACACACACACACACACACACACACACACACACACACACACACACACACACACACACACACACACACACACACACACACACACACACACATACACTGTAATGCATACCCACATATACACAAAATTTGGCCATTGCAGGACTCCACTAAGCCAAGCTCCATAGCATACTGCAGCGCCAAACGGGTCATTTAAACAATAAGGCCCGAGGAGGTGTGGTATATGGCCAATATACCACGGCTAAGGGCTGTTCTTAAGTGCCTGGACACATCCCTTAGCTGTGTTATACTGGCCATATATTACTTACTGCTATTATAAATTGATTACAGATTTGGTTACCAATTGTCATACCTGTGGTATACGGTCTGATATACAGCCTGATATATCAAGGCTGTATCACATTCGGCCGTGATTGGGAGTCCCATAGGGCGGCGCACAATTGGCCCAGCGTCGTCCGGGTTTGATCGGGGTAGGCCGTCATTGTAAATAAGAATTCGGTCTTAACTGACTTGCCTAGTTAAATAAAGGTTAAATGTAAAAATATACCACGGCTGTCAGCCAATCAGCATTCAGGGCTCGACCCACCCAGTATATAATTGTAAATACACCAGCCCTCTGTTGTTGTTACTTGCTCTCATTGGAATCACATATTGAAAGGGCGTATAGTACTGAATTACAGCCCGGGCTGTTATACTGTCATGGTTATACTGTCTAGCTCTCATTGGAATCACATATTGAAAGGGCGTATAGTACTGAATTACAGCCCGGGCTGTTATACTGTCATGGTTATACTGTCTAGCTCTCATTGGAATCACATATTGAAAGGGCGTATAGTACTGAATTACAGCCCGGGCTGTTATACTGTCATGGTTATACTGTCTAGCTCTCATTGGAATCACATATTGAAAGGGCATATAGTACTGAATTACAGCCCGGGCTGTTATACTGTCATGGTTATACTGTCTAGCTCTCATTGGAATCACATATTGAAAGGGCGTATAGTACTGAATTACAGCCCGGGCTGTTATACTGTCATGGTTATACTGTCTAGCTCTCATTGGAATCACATATTGAAAGGGCGTATAGTACTGAATTACAGCCCGGGCTGTTATACTGTCATGGTTATACTGTCTAGCTCTCATTGGAATCACATATTGAAAGGGCGTATAGTACTGAATTACAGCCCGGGCTGTTATACTGTCATGGTTATACTGTCTAGCTCTCATTGGAATCACATATTGAAAGGGCGTATAGTACTGAATTACAGCCCAGGCTGTTATACTGTCATGGTTATACTGTCTAGCTCTCATTGGAATCACATATTGAAAGGGCGTATAGTACTGAATTACAGCCCGGGCTGTTATACTGTCATGGTTATACTGTCTAGCTCTTATTGGAATCACATATTGAAAGGGCGTATAGTACTGAATTACAGCCCGGGCTGTTATACTGTCATGGTGCTGCTGGCGTAAGCCTTTGCAGCATAGTACAGCCCGGAGTGCTCCCATCAGAACAGACCTATTTGGCTTACGTTACAAACCCACTAAATCAGACAGGCTTGTTGTGCTGCATTACCTTAAGCCCCCCTGGCTGCAGCGCTGAGCTGGGAGTGTATTGTATTCAATGCTGACGCATGTGAGTGAGTGGGTTACTGTATCGTCTCGTATACCCGACTCTAGGCAACAGCAGTGTATGCCTTAGCGTTGGATACATTGTGGAAGGCAAACGCCTGCCTAAGGAGACTAGTTAATGTCGGCTGCAGCTCACTGCTACAGTATGTACGTGGGCTCTGCTTTCCCCATGCCATCAGTCTGCCTGTCTGTCTGTCTGTCTGAGCAGAGGCTGCCTGTGGGCCGGGTTGGGTCTTGGGAGACTGAAGCTGGGTCTGGAATGCTTATTGCTTCATTTGGTAGAACTCAGCCTGTCAGCCACACATGAACACAGCACAGTAGTTTGGCTGCAGATCACATACACACACACGCATACACACACACACACACACACACACACACACACACACACACACACACACACACACACACACACACACACACACACACACACACACACACACACACACACACACACACACACACACACATACATACACACAAGTGAGAACATACCCATGTCAATCCCTGGGCTTCACATTCTTTACCCGTCTCTCTCTCTTTCTCTCTCTCTGCACAGTGGAGCAGCAATACCAATGTCATTCTGGCTGACATGGTCGTTTAAACTCACTCTAGGTCTCACCTTCACTCAAACGCTGTTTGTCAGAAATATGAAGTCAGATTGTTTGTGTGTTATTGCAGGTCTGTTAATGTTATATAGCTGCAGCTAAAGTTGTGTGTTGTATATGCTTGGGAAGTTTTGTAAATAGTCTACTTACCATTCACTTAGTCCTCCTGCTTTATATATTAATACAGATGACTTTTGCCGTTATTCAGACTAGTGCAGATGTTTGACTAGAATTCTCTTACTAAAAAAATAGATGCCTCGATGAAGTCTGCATCAATTCTGCAGAGCAGGAGAACGAGGCTCCAAAACCTGCACGTCATTCCCTACTCCATACCTAGATGGCACTGTGTCCACTACTTACTACACAGTACACCACCAGCCAGTACACCACCAGCCAGCCAGTACACAGTACACCACCAGCCAGTACACTGTACACGACCAGCCACTACACAGTACACCACCAGCCAGCCAGTACACAGTACACCACCAGCCAGCCAGTACACAGTACACCACCAGCCAGCCAGTACACTGTACACCACCAGCCAGCCAGTACACAGTACACCACCAGCCAGCCAGTACACAGTACACCACCAGCCAGCCAGTACACAGTACACCACCAGAGAGATTAAAGTAGATGTCACGCGTCAAAATTTTGATTGATGACCCTATGTGAACCTATGTGACCGCTATGTGAACCCTATGTCCTGATGACGTGTGCATGTCCCAAGGGCTGCCAGTCAGGCAAGCCTGGTGGTTAGGTGGGGGCTGGGTGGTTGAGTAAGGGTCCAGTTGTCAGGTCAACCGGTAATGATTTATGACCCAAGCCTGATTGGGGGCTGGGTGGTTGAGTAAGGGTCCAGTTGTCAGGTCAACCGGTAATGATTTATGACCCAAGCCTGATTTATGACCCTATGTAATGATTTATGACCCTATGTCCTGTAGAAGGGTGCATGCCAATATTTGGGTTTCAGGTCAGGACATCGTGGTGGTTAGGGGGGTAGGGTTGGGGGGGTTGAGTAAGTGACCAGGTGTCAGGTCAACCTGTTACTGTTTCTCACGGTTTGGGGTGGTTAATGCCCCTTATAAAGCCCCAGAACAATTCCTGTTTAAGAGTGCACAAGATCTTAAGAATAACCATGGATTTTGGGATCGGTGACAAAGAAGTGATGACTGTAACAACTGAAGCAGGCCCTCGGGTTGCCCATAGAGCAAGGGCAAAGTATCAACCCGCAATATATGATGCGCCAAAAAAACGTTTTTTAAATGTGTATAGAACCCAAATACCTCCAGCAAATGCTCTGACAGATCAAGTGTTGATGTCTAATGGTCAGCAGTGGGGGTATCGGTTTGATTACCTGGCCTGTAGAGTGACCCTCTATACGGTAGATGAAGGAGAAGAATATACAGACCAGACTGTAGGCTTGGAATATGGTGTTGAAGACTGGTCGGTTTTTCGCAAGGTTGTGTGTCCTGAACTGAGCCTTATCACCAAGGGGTATAGTGTGTTCACGGGCCACGAGACCCGTTGGGAAGGTACCCCTGACTCCTCAGGACAAATATTTCACAGGGTGAAAATACAAAGACAGAATGGACGACCGTGCGGCTGCGTGGAGTTCTATATCGGCACCGAGGCAATCCGAAACCACAACATTAGGGGTGGTGGCCTGACTGGGGATACCCGACTGCGTCTGCTTATTCCTTTTAAAAGTTGGGATGTAATGGAATTGAAAATGTTGCAACCGTTGGATGCTCTCTTTGTACAGAGCCAACAGCGGCAGAGCCTTGTTCATTTAAAGAAGTGCATAATATATACGAATCGTAAAGATTACGATGCAAAAGAGCCTCACAGCGTCAGAAGAAAACTAAGTAAGCGGATGCTTTAACCACGCCCCCCCAGATACCCAATGGCCTTGTTCTACAATAAAAAGAAAGAAGCAGCCAGTTCTTCATTTCAGCATACACCATGGATCTCCAGACCATCTACGTGGACGCATCTACGTCATGGGGGCCCGACACTAAGGACTCTATGCCACGAAGCCCTACACTCTACGCACCCCTGGCAAGACCCGTGACACCCCCGACATTTACACAGCCTGAGGATGTGTTTGATGGGGTGGCCAGTACTATTTTTGTGGATACCATCAAGGCCTCTGTAGCTACACTTTTAGACGTGGTGATTGGCGAATATATACGAGAAAAATGCATCGGCTGTGAGATCAATCATCCCAGCCAGCGTCGTCATCCTTGCCTCTACGACCCGCCTAGATACTACTTTTTCAATCATTTTGAGGAGCTGGTGAAAAGACTGTGGTCCTGCCGTTTCATACCAGCGCTGGTCCTCGCCCTGGAGTCTATGGGTCTTGTGCCGTCTATCCCTAGAGTTTACGGGGTAACCGAAGCCTTCCTACATGAACTGAAGGAGGCCATCTTCATCCACGAGAAACTCAAAGAAATCCGACACACCCTGGTGGACGACAACAAATACCGGGAAGCTGTGGTGGCTGATGTGATGCTTTTCTGGCTCAATAAATCCCAAGAGACCGAGTGACATTTTGTTATTTAGAGCTATGGGTAACTATGTGTCTACGATGTTTGAGCGAATAAATACCTTTTTTCTTTTGAGAGACCTTACATATGTTATGCATCAGATTATTGAAAATAAAGTGAACAAGGGATCGTTCTACACGACACACAATACCTGGGCTAATGTAGAGCGTTTGCTGAAAATGGAGCAAATCATGAAACAGGTCCGACATACGGGCGAGAGTTTACAATGGACACATATGGTATCAAGGCTTGTTGAGGATTCTGAAGAACTAGAAATAACTTTGGCTAAGATTTTACATTATTTGTTTGAACCACCCTTTAATGTGAATGTGTATCATATTTGTTGTTTATATACTTATATATCAGACGTGTGTGTTTTAAAAATTCAGCGACACAAAACTGTAAATCTAAACCATATATACAGGGTGTTGCATGCTGTGATTGTTGAGAAAACTGGGACTTGTATCTTGCAACAAATCCTGAATTGTCTGTATACGTAATACTTGTTGCATTCTTAAAATAAAAATTCACAAACTGAAATGTTGTCGTTATATGAAAGTGGTTCATTAACGTTATTGTACCTCAGAGAGGCAAGAAGGATGGCTGAGCAGCTGTTGAAAAACATATATTATAATCCCGCTAACCCCGGGTCTTATGGGGGTAAAGAGCGTTTACAGAGAGCTATAGTCGAAGAAACAGGTAGTCTGTTAAGCGATGCTAAAGTGAATGAATGGTTATCCGAGCAAGATGCCTACACTCTACATAAACCTGTAAGAAAACAATTTCCAAGAAATAGAGTTTTTTCTATGCACCCCTTATCCCAATTTCAGGCGGATCTATGTGACATGCAGTCCCTTGCCGATAAAAATGATGGAAAGCGCTACATGCTAACGGTTATAGATATTTTCTCTAAATTAGCCTATGTAAGGGTGTTAAAAAATAAGAGCGGGGCAGAGGTGACCAGGGCCTTTGAATCGATCTTGAAGGCAGGAGGCGCACCCAAGAAAGTGCAGACGGATGGCGGAAAATAATTTTTTAATAAAACATTTCAGAAGCTAATGAATAAGTATAATATAGTACATTTTGCTACAGGCTCTGATTTGAAAGCTTCGGTTGTGGAACGCTTTAATAGGACTTTGAAAGAGCGGATGTGGCGATATTTTACAGCTCACAACACCCACAGATATACAGACATAGTTCAGGATTTAGTAAACGGGTACAACCACAGCTACCATAAGAGTATACGTATGAAGCCCTCTGAGGTCTCTTCGGAAAACTCTTTTCAAGTCTTTAAAAATATGTATGGTTTGTTCCCACTTCGCCGTAAGAAAAAAATGACTTTTAAATTCCTAGTGGGTGACTTGGTGCGTATATCAAAGTTGAGGGGTGTTTTCGACAAAAAATACGAACAAGGCTTTAGCTCGGAGTTGTTTACCGTTACAGAATGTCTGCCACGCATACCCCCGGTCTACAAATTAAAAGATTATGACGGGGATCTTATAGAGGGATCTTTTTATGAAAAGGAATTACAGAAGGTCCAGTTGGGTAAAGACAAAGTCTTTCACGTGGAGGAGATTCTAGATCAGAAGAGAGAAAAGGGTAAAAAATGGTTGCTGGTCCGCTGGAAAAACTGGCCTCAAAAGTTCAACAGTTGGGTATTGGAGCATGATGTGGTGGAGGCAACGGGGATTAATTTAAACCCCTAGTCATGATAACTAGCGCATCAGTCGCGTGTACACAGTTGGGCATCATGGAACACAGCGGCTTCTACCTGACTCTCCCCAGTAATGCGTCGGCACAGATATATCGTAATAATCAGAGTTCGAATTATACAACCAATTTTCCAAAGCCTATAGAGTTATCAGAGGCTTGGGAAGTAGGTCTCAGCGAGATTACATACCCCCATAGTTGGTATAATATCAAAGCTAAGGACCGTGATTTTTATTGCAAAAGGTTATCGGAACCTGCAAAACTTATTAAGCTTAAAAAAGGTTTCTATAGAACCGTCGACAGGATCGTCTCAGAGTTGAATGAACACCTAACCCTGAACAAGATGGAAATATTCCTATTCTACAATCCAATCCATAAAAGGATACAAATCTCAGGGCCTGCTAACGGAGGTATAAAGACCAGCGGTAATTTAGCCTACATGTTGGGGATGGGTCCCAATAAATGGACGTATGTGAACGATAAATTATTCCCATTCCCTGCGGATATACATGCAGGATTTTACAACATATTTGTGTATACCGACATCATAACCTATCAAAGGGTCGGAGACACCTGTGTGCCCCTCCTGCGAACAGTTCATATAGACGGAAAGGATGGGGACATCGTCACTGTCAATTATGACAAGCCGCACTACGTACATGTCAGCAAGAACTATATTGAAAACATTCTGGTTGAGCTTAAAACGGATCAGAACGAAAACATTGAATTTACTTATGGTAAAACGATTGTAAAACTCCACTTTAGACCCACCAAAACCTCTCTACATATATAATATCTGTATTATATTTATAAACATAATACAAATAAAAGAGTTATGGAGCACCATCAGCTCGACCCTAACCGTTATGTTTCATACTATGTGGATCAAGTTGGTAATGGACTACCAGGATATCATGGAGCACCGACAATGTATGGTGCGGGGATAGGCGGTATATTCCGTAACCTCTTTAGGATGGTTTTACCGTTTATGAAGAGGGGCTTCAGCATAGCCAAACCACATTTAAAATCCGCGGCTAAAAATATAGTAAGTGAGGTTGTAGCCAATGCTATGACCCGAAGGGCGTCACCAGATGTGGAGCATCAAGAAGGCTCGGGGCTTATGATATTGTCTCGAAGACCAAAAAAGAGACCCCCAGGTTTAAGACGCAGGCCGGCACCTAAAAAGCGGCGGTTAACTGTTAAAAGAACCTCAGTAAGTCAAAGACGTGGTAAAGTGAGGAGGTCTGAACCAAAACAGGCTAAAAGAATACTAGGAAGTATTTTCTAAAAGAATAAGTGACATGGCTCTTTTACATCGAATGTCCTCTGAAGCTATAAAGACAGAACTCGATCTTTTCACGGCCCCGTTAACGCAGCATTCAATAGATAGATCCAGTTATGTGGAGATAGCCCCTCTCTCTGCTATTACAGATAACGGGCCTATCGAATTTTTCATACCAGGCCACGGTGACAACTATCTGGACCTCAACAACACCTTGGTGCATTTACGTCTAAAAGTGACCAAAAGAGATGGGTCTAATATTGCAGGCGATGCCAAAGTGAGTCTCATTAATTACCCCTTGGCCACAATTTTCTCCCAAGTTGATGTGACTTTGGGTGAACGCCTAATCAGTCAAAGCAGCGCCACATACCCATATAGAGCCATCATGGAGTGTTTACTAAACTACTCCGAAGACACTCTCAAAACACAATTTAGCGCCGGGCTGTTTAGCAAGGATACTGCAGGAGCCTCTATGGAATCGACAGACCCTTCCACCGGTGCAAACAAAGGACTAGCGGCACGAGCTCGCTACTGCGCCGAATCTCGAGAGTTTCATTTGCTAGGCCCTATACACTCTGACATTTTCTTTCAAGAACGGTTACTCTTAAATTCGGTTGATTTAAGATTAAAATTAACCAGGGCCAAGGATGATTTTTGCCTGATGTCTCCCCAAGACGGGGATTTTAGTTTGAAAGTGTTGGGGGCCACCCTTTTTATTAAAAAAGTGTCTGTATCTCCGGCCGTACGCCTGGGTCACTCACATGCTTTGATGAAAGGAAATGCCCTTTACCCTCTCCAAAGAATTACCATGAAAACCTTTAGCATACCTGTGGGCAGTAGAATCTGCAGTCAAGAAAACCTATTTCTAGGCCCTTTACCTAGATATGTGGTTATAGGTCTGGTTGATCACGCCTCTAATACGGGGAGTTTAGATAAAAACCCCTTTAATTTTCAACACTTCAATGCAGAGTATGTAGCTCTCTGTCAGGACGGACGTCAGGTTCCGGCGAAGGCTTTCCAACCCCAATTTAATAACAACATATCTGTGCGAGAATTTTACAATCTATTCCTGGCTACAGGGCGACATCTAAAAGATCTCTCTTTACCTATTGACAGAAATGATTTTGCAGAGGGTTACACGTTGTATGCTTTCAATTTATCCCCTGATGATGACACCTCAGGAAATCTGTCTGTGGTGTCCCAAGGTAACCTCAGGCTGGAAATGCGTTTCCGTACACCTTTAGCCTGTACAGTTAGCATGATTGTTTACGCATGCTCTGATTCAATCTTGGAAGTGAATGCCCGAAGACAGGTCTTAGTGGATTATTATTAAGAACCTTTGAGCAAAGACATGAATACCCAAGAGTTGGACGGGCTCATGAGCCGCTTGATTGGAAAACAATTTTGTGGAGTGTTGGCTTGTGATGAATTACCTATTGAGATATGGCCTGAGAGGCCTGCAATGTTTATTGTCAATACCCATCCTAAACACATGCCTGGTGAACATTGGCTAGCTATGACATTAGAACAGGAAGGTGGACGAAAAATCTCAACTTTTTTTGATTCCTATGGCTTTCCCCCCGGTTTTTCACATTTCCCTAAATCTATTAAAGATTTTTTGACCCTAAACGGTACAAAGATCTACTACAGCATCAAACAAGTGCAAGATAACCTTTCCACTACATGCGGTCACCACTGTGTATTTTACCTGTGCCAAAGAGCCCGGGGAGTTTCTTTTGAAGATGTTATGTCTCTTTATAAGGATGATTTAAGAAGTAATGATAACCTTGTATCTTGTTTTGTTAGAAAATATCAAAAGTGTTCAAATGTGTGTCCTTTAAGAACGCGTAATCAAGGCGTATGCTCACGTCATATGTTTCAAGAATGCCACAAATGTTAACTTGCTTATTTTTCAAATAAAAAATTTATTGAATTTAATCATAGTCATTCAAAAGTCATTTTCAAAAGTCTAACCACCCCGAGAGATCGGGATTAGGAAAAGGTCCTGAGACGTTCATGGGAGTAAATGAGTTAGCATCATCGCTTTCATAGGGGGACGGTGTCGTTGGGGCATCTTTAGGGGTGCTGTATCTCGTTGAAGGCTTTTGTTTTAAAGCTTGAATCTGTTGACGAAGCTTATGGTTGGGTACACCGGAGAGGGTGATGTTGAGGATTGCCAGGGCCTTAAGAAACTGACGCCAGCCGGGAGGCCTTCGGTCATCAGCAACCTTGTGGGCAGCCGTGGTACTTTTAAGCAAGTCCAGCATATGTGACCCCCTGACCACAGAGCCCTGAAGGATAAACTCTCCAGAGTCGTTCCAAGCAGCTATCCCCTTTGAGTCTTTTATCTTGTTCATAATGTATTTAACATTCTTCCTGTTACGTAAAGGCACATGTGTCAGTAGGTCATGCATAACTTTATCTTCAAATGGCATTTGAGCTTCACCAGACATATTATCTCCACTAGGTAAGATCGCCGGTACAGGCCTTACAGGGGCATGGCTATCGTTAGGTTCGACATCTGTTAAAGGGTCCGGTAGGGAAAGGGTTAAATAGTTAGTCTCTCTCTCCCCTTGCTTTACCCGAGTCAAATACCTTTGCATTAGGTTTGTGTATTTTTGAATCTTATCATAGGGGTTCAATCCTTTTCGGTTCAAAACATCCTTCATGGCCGTATCCAAATCATTTTCCGCTGTTTGTCTGATATCTTCAGGACCCTGCATTTGTTTTTTAAGTCTATCCAACTCTTGTTGAGGCACCAAGTACATTTTAGTGGCCATCACACCACGTGTTCAACCCCCACGTCTGGCCGCAATAAGGCTGGTGATGAAGGGCACGGCTATACTGAGTAAAGGTAGAAGAAAACCCCCAGACTGTTGTATACTATGTCTTTTCTTTTGAAGACTGGCCCTTTTATTGGCAAAGAGTTTGATCGCGGTCTTTTGTCTCTTTAATTTTTTCAATTGGTTCAGGGTGAGTGGAATGCGTCCTTTGAGAAGATTCAAAGCAATCTCACATAGGGCTAATATGAGATCTGAAGAACAGCGACCCAAGATGGCCTTCCGTTCTTTAGCTGTAGACCCAACTAGCCTTCTCAAGAGGGGCAGGTTTCTTTTTAAACGCAGAGACATAGCGTTTACTTTTTAGGAAGGTATGCAGCAGGCCTCTCCCCCGGAAACAGCCCTGTACGTAGCCTAAGGTGTTCTGGAGTATTTGCTTTTAAATCCACGATTAAATAAGAAAATGGCTCTTTGGTAGCGTCCTCATAGCTCTCCATAAAGTATGATTTCCGTCCAGGGTACATCTGCTGAGCTAGAGTGCTAATTTGCAGTTTGTCTCTAGGATTTTTAAACAATACCATGTAGTTGGCATTCAAGCTAATGGTCCGACTATTTTTACCTTGGTGAAACACATTCTGGACCAAGTAAAGCACGGACAGGTTTCTATGATGAGTATATTGGGTAAAAGCTCGTGCAATTTCGGGGTGTTCGCTACCAGCAAATAGCATATCGTCCAAAACCAGCAGATTATATTTATGTGGGGGGAGAAGTTCATCATCAGACAGAGATTCGGGTATTCCTTCAACAAACTTGATTTTTATTGTCTTCAATAATTCATCATACAGAGGTTGGTAACATGAATAACACCATACAATATTGTCAGGCTTTTGAGATAACACATGTTCAGAATTCTCTAAAATACTTTTTACAAAAAAAGTTTTACCACTGTTTGAAGGGCCTGCAATTAATGCTGAAAAAGGCAATTGTAGACGGGGGTCAAAACCCTCGACAGCAGTCATAATATCTTAAGCTTTAAGACACACTGGGGGCTTGTAGCATAAGTCAGTAGCCAAAGGGCAATGTGGTACCGTCAGGCAATAGCTGTCTCTTGTCATAGACTACCCTGAATCTTTTAGTGAGTGGTGCGTTTCTTAGATGGAACCCCTTTTTATCCCTCACTATTTTGTTGTAGGAGCTCAAAATCTCCAAGTCACTATTCCTGTCCTTTACGAACCCCTCGACCAAGCGCGTGATTGATTCCAAGTTTACACGCGGGGCATTTTCGTAGTTTTGAGTCACGCCTTTGGCTTTCAACACCACGTGATTGGCTTTAGTCCTAAAAGCATAGCTTTTTGGACCACATGAGGACCATTCTGTAATATGGTCACCCTCTTCGAGTTCACTAGTTAAACCCCCAAGATAGTTGCTAAGTGGGGGGTTCCAATCCCCCGGTTTGCTTACATAGACCACAGAGTCTGTGTCGTGGTAAAGAACCCGCCTCTGAAGCTGTTCCATGAGGGTGTACAGTTCAAGTCGGCCATAGGCTGTGGTAAATGCTGCAAGAAACACATTTACATTACCAGGGGGTAGAACCCACTTTTGGTGGCGCCTCCATTGCACCAATGCAATGTCTTGACTCAAGAAGGAAAAATGTGAAATTTCGTATTGGTCCGAAAAAACAAATTCCAAAAATTCTTCGGGGTCTTTAATGATCGAAGTTGTTAGCATATTGCATCTCTGCGCTAATTTCCCCCAAAGGGAGTTCAAGTACAATTTCGACACATTTCTTTTGGTTTTGTTGACCTCTATTCTGTCAGGGTCAAGAAGTATGCCTTCTCTGTCATGGTAGTCTTGAATGTATTTGTCTTTACTTTCTTGATCTGTGACCGATGCAGGATAGCCTGAAGCCATCTGCTTGCATCTCAAGAAGGTCTTGATGTACTCTTTAAAAAGTGTGTCTGATTTCCTGGAAAAGTTCCACACTTCAAAGATTTTGGCCACACGATACCCCTTCTCTAAAGCCTTAGAGAATTCTACGGTGACCCATACACCGGTCAGGGCTCTTTGTTGATCTGAGTGATCACATGGGTTTTCCTGGTTGTTGTTTTCACAGCATGTGCGACAAAGGGGGAAGAAAAGTTTTCCTTTAGGACCCTTGTACGGCAACACAGGTATAAACAGCCCCCTAGGAGGGTAGACAGTCGCTTTGATTAAACCAAAATAATTTTGGGGTTCGTCAAAGTCGCTGTGAATAATTTCAGGATGCCCTATAGGATAGAATGAGGAACTCATTACATGAGGATATAGGGATGTAAAATCTACATAGCCTATTGTCTCGTCGGGTTGAGCTACATAACGCAATGTCAAAGCATTGGTCCGGCCTCCAAACAAGGCCTGTCGCGGTTCCAGGGGCTCTGGAGGGTCATAATGGGTAAGGAAGGCCTTAACACTAGGATCCGCCTTTTTGAGGGCTGTCCATTCGTGCTCCCACAAAACCACAACTTTTAACCCGTAAGTAGCCTTTAAAGAATTCAGTTTGTCTTGAAACTCTTGGTACATTTCCCCAAAAGTCTTTTGGGTTAGGACACACATGGCCTGGGGGACAAAGCATAATTTACAACCGTGGAAGAAACAACCGTTGTACTCATACACTGTCTCAACCCCGTCAATCTGTGTGTATCCATCTACATGGTAAGGCCCAAACGCCTTCTCCCCCCGATTCAAAGCATGTTGGATAAAAATATCTTTATCCTGGGCCAAGTACTCCAACCATTGAATGGAACCACTAGAGTAGGCCTTGAATTGGCGTCGGTAGTTGTCTGGCGATGGGATAGCTATAGATGCAGGAGTTAGATAGTGTGTACGATAGGTTTTCATGCACGCTGATGCAATAGTTGTACAGCTCCAGGGGTCAATGCCCGCATCTTTGATTACCTCTTCTCTGAATCTGAGGCATCCTTCACGAAGTATAACAACGTCATTGTCACAGTATGATTCCATCTCTTTATGGAAATCAAAAGTGCCATGTCTTACGGTCTCGTACCATGTCATGAATCTCTCACGCTCTTTGGGAGACATTTGATCACACCCGTACATTTCGGGGGATGGATAAGATCCTATATAATGTAGATTCTCCTCAGCTGTGAAGAAATGAGGGAAATAGCCTTTGACAGAGTTTTCAAAACCCAAGGCCTCTGGCATTTGAGCCAATCTCATGGGTAAGAAGCTTAAGCTGTCAATGTATCTCTGTTTGAAGGCGGGGTCAACAAAGCATAATATTTTACTCCCTTGAGCTATGACACTGGGGGCCACGCCTTGCTGTATCAAAGGGTTCAGAAGCAGATAGGAGTCATAGGCTCTAGCATTGTGAGCTATAAACGTGAAGTTTCTGTACTGGGCTTTTCTAAAATGTTTTAGAAAGAGCTGTGCACAATTGGGTCCCTCGGCCGACCACTTTTCACCCTTGAAAGTCATGGTTGACACAAAAATAGGCAAATGAACCCCTGATTGCTGATTTGTCTCAAAATCATAAAACACATATTTCTCTGTATGTTCATCTTCAGCCAAGGGCTGAATGTAACACTCATGTGGTACTTCTTGAACCACTTCCGCGTCTCTGCTTTTCAAAGGCCCTTTACAGATTGGGCAGTGTAGAATTCCACAAACATGAGGTTTAGGGCTATCTATTTTAAGGTTGTAATTGCAATGACATTTTGGACATTTCTTGTTAATGTCACAACTGCTTACAGATTTACATGCCTTGGGGTGCCATGTTTCAGTTTTGTGTTTTTCGTAACAGTAGGCCGAACGACATGTGCGGTGACAATCCGCACAGGGGGTCAAGTTTAGCGGCTGCATAGGGCAATGTTTATCCAGACATACTGAACAGTTGTAACGGCACGAGTGCCCCCCCATGCGTGTGTAGCCGGTATGACAGGCTGGACAGACATATGGGGCGCCTAAAAAGGCTGTGATGTTAGTTACGGCATAGTAATGCTCATTTTGCACATAAAAATACATAGTCTTAGGGTGTGGTTCGTGTATATTTTGGAACTTTAAGAGAGCGTCATTAGCCCTACTGTGGTACAAAACCACAATCTTGATGTTCAGAAAGTTTTCAAATTTGACTATGTCTGAGAAAGCCACAGCATCCTGTATACCGAGACCCACAGCAGTTTGTAGCTCTCGAGCTTTTTGTAACGCGGCTAGATCTGTACATCCTGGGCTGAGTAAGTGGGCCAGCCCTAGGGCAAAGCATAGCTTATTACCAGGATTGGGAACGATTATGAGGTAGGCCCTTTTATTGCTTATGATTTCTGACTGCATTAGGCTATCGAGCTTCCTTCTCTGACCACCGCCCCCTTGTGGTTGACGTACTAATTGTACTACAAGTTCGAGGGTCCTATCTGCTAGCACGTTTAAATTTGACTGAACAAGGCGTTCTAGCAGTTTAACAAATTGTTCAAGATCTGCTTCACCATTCTGTAAAATAAGCGATACACGGCTCTGCAGACTGTCTCCACAAATTTCCAACTGTAAGAGATCCCTAGGTTCGCTATAATCTCTAACCCTATCTAACAGTTCATTCAAAGTGTCCATAAGCATTACGTAAAACACAGCATATTCCCGAATCTGACCCCCCCATGCGAAATTGAAAAACTGTCGAACCTCAATATTGTTGAATTTATTTCGGCGCAAAACATGTACACTTGGATCAAGACCTTCCCCCTCCAGATTTGCTAGACAATTGTCCAACTGTTCAAAAACATCGTATTGGGTTTCAGACTCTTCGGACAAGGGTGTTAAAGGATGGTTTATAGGTGTCTGGGGTGTCGAATTAAACCTAGGGCTCTCGTTCTGTACACTGCGCTCAAGACCTTCCCCCTCCTAGATTTGCTAGACATTTGTCCAACTGTTCAAAAACATCGTATTGGGTTTCAGACTCTTCGGACAAGGGTGTTAAAGGCTGTCTTAGAGGTGTCTGTGGGGCCGAATTAAACCTAGGGTTCGCGTTCAGCTGGGTAATTAGAGATATGATTGTTTCGGGAATCTGTGATAACATGTTTTCATCGGAAGGCCCAGACTCATTCATACGGGTAATAAGGTCTATGAGTTCGGCGGGAATCTGTGATAATAGATTTTCATCTATAGTCATTATGTCAATTACCCCCGAATCATTCATATGGTTAATTATATCTTGGAGCTCTGTAGGGATCAGGGCTAAGAGGCTTTCAATTGTCTCGCTTAGGTCTATAGGGGGCGCCATTTGTCTAATTAAGGATGTGTGGGTGTTTACATGTGTGTTTTTTAACGGCGGTATTTGCTTGTTTTAACCCTAATGTTTTTTAACATACGGGGTAGCTCGCTACGCCAGAATGACACATCCTGATTGTATTGATGCTCTAGTAGAATACACATGCGCCTCTGTAGTAGCGCCTTTCGTGATTTTAAACCCAGGGTAAAAGCTTTGAAAAAAAGGGCTTGGTCTATTTCAGAATCGGCTGTTGCCCCCACAGAATTGGCCGATTCAAGAAGGTTGGCAGCTTCACAGAACATCAAATCGTCTACCTCAGAAATTTCATTTAAATCTTTGAAATCATCAGGTTTCCCTGTTTTCTTGACTGGTGTCTTTGGCGCCTCCTCGGGTTCTCTATGGGTAGCTTCTTCGTTGTCTTTATAAGCCGGGGAGGAGTCTGAAATAAAAATAATACATACAAAAATAGGTTATTAACCCTAAAATATGTTAGCTAAAAATGTCAAATACATTTCAGATATAAGCCTATATATTAACAATACATTAATTAAATACCTCGGCTTTTTTGACGAGGGCTGTTCTGAAGAAGCTCTGAAACCAGGGGCTGATGTCTTTGGTCAACCTGTATTACAGCATCTGCAGGTTCGGTAGATGGTGAGCCTGAAAAAAAAAAACAATATAAGGCCTTGTTTTAACATATTCAGGCATAAAAATAAAAATAAATATAAATATTAAAATAATAATATATCGATATAAATAATAATATATAATTGATTCATACCTTGTCCTTGGAACGCTGTCTCGTGAATACTGGCCAAGTAGAATTGTTCGGGTGAAGTGGAACTGTGGATCTGGGCACTGATTGTCCGTTGGTGTTTAGAAATATGGGGCGCACCGGGGTCCTGGCCCTGGGGAGTTGACCTGCCGTTTAAAGTCTCTGTTCGCGGCTTGTGTGTAAATACATCCTGGGAGTAGGGCAGAATTGTCTCGTAGTCATATGCTTCGCAGAAACCGTTCAGGCTCCATAGGGCCTCGTTTAACCTTCTAGGCTGTATGTCCGCTGTAAACACATAAAATAACTTTTAATATAAGATGCCGACACTTTTTGTTTTTAAGGTATAAATATTTTTACGGAATTCTTGGAGCTTACTTACGGTTACAATTCAGGGTCGGCGTTTGGATGTCTGCAATTTGTTCCGGAGACCCTATGGATGGTTCGAGCTCAGTTATACCTCGGAGTATCTGCGTGAATGCTTCAGAATCTATAAAACCTTCGACAATATTAAAGCTATAATCACTTTAGCTAATATTGCCTTGTTATACGGTAAGCATACTGGTCCTAATGATTGTTTAATATTTCTATAACATACCACGCTTTTCAAACAATTCCCCACAACAACCAAATCTAATATAAATATATATTTATTTCAAGAACTCACCTTCCGATAGATCCATTAGACTGTTTTCCCAGATTATCTTTTTAACGCTTCAGTCCGTTAACTATTCCTGGGGGATGCTGTAGGGTAAATTTGTAGCGGCGCTAAAACGGGTCTAACAGGGGACCTGTTTTGCCTAGCTTTTGTACCCCACGACCTAGAGAAAGCATTGAATGCTTTTTACAGAGCATTTGGGGTTTGTCGTTTTTTCGGGCTATACCCCTCCCAAGATATATTTGACACATTTCAAACACATGGTATTGGGGGTGTCTAAACATTAGGATCCTTTTGGATATTCTAAAATCTCCGGGGTGCTAGCACCTAGATGCAGGGGTGGGGTGGTCTCGACATCGCTGGGATGACTGATTTTTTAGCCCACCTAAAAAATAGTTTTTGAAAGGACTTTGTGTTTAGGAGGCTTAAGACACAATATTATTGTTGAGGGGGTAGGCATCTGTTTTGCAGGATAGTGTAAACCTTGGTTTCAAACGACCCACCAGGCATAGAGAGAGAGAGAGAGAGAGAGAGCCTTGAGCGCAGATGCATGGGTATTTTTTTAACAAACACCCCGCCCCCTTTTTCTGTTTTTGAAACACACACACACACAGCCACTACAGAAAACTCCCTCACGCACATACGCGCGCACATGGCTTTTTTCCTCAAGTTTTTTTCTCAGGGACAGACTGCGCTAAGAGTGAACAAACTAACGAGTTCATGACATGGTGAGATTCTGCTTTTAAAACCATTTATTTCATTCAAAATATTTAGTACATACATTTTATAGCCTTACATTATTAAGGTCTTTTACGCGGCCTTTCTTACAGATCCAGGGATCTGATGCAACCATCCCCCATTATCAGTGTCCAGTTGGCCATCAAAATGCCGGGATCTCTTGCAAGGTTCATCAACACTTGGTAAGTTTTCACTCCAGGGGTAGATCCGACGTCGGGCCTTTTGGTCTTGACTCTGTCTCAAGGAAAGCCTCGCCCAGCGCTGTAACTGTTCACCATTTTGGAAGAGAATGTCCAGCTTATTCATAAGGGTTATGAAAATTGGATAATCCACCCATTTAAAACTAAACACAGGAATAAAAAAGTTTACATGTTTGCGTGCTCTGGAAGCTACAGGAGAATTGACAGACTTTGTAGCATTAGACTTATCATAAAGGTCACAGGCTAAAATTGTCACTTTGTTGTCAGGGCTATAGTCCATTGAAGCAATTCTTAGAGCCTTGAGATCACTGCGGCCGCAGACCTGTTCTTCCAACGCATATCCTGGCACATTTGTACCACTCAGGACCTGTTCAATTTTACAAAGCGCCAGCCTGATGTTTAGCCATTCTCTCATCCCCAGAGCCGGGGGAAAACTCCCAGGTTTTGCCGGATAAAGGGGTTTGGGTCCACTGTCTGTGAATATCTTTACCGTAGAATCCTCCGGGTGGAATATGTAAGACATGTGGCCCTCACTCGTACCCAAAAATCCTTTAAAACATTCTGGAGCTTCACACAGAACTTTTTCAAGGCTTTGGTCACTGGGTTCATGACAAGCCGAGCATAACATCCCTAAAATTGGCATAGGTGTCATTTTTGTTTAATATTCAGGGGGGTTATCATGTACAGTCTTAAACAGGTATTGTTCAGGCGCTTTATAAGGGGCATTAACCACCCCAAACCGTGAGAAACAGTAACAGGTTGACCTGACACCTGGTCACTTACTCAACCCCCCCCCAACCCTACCCCCCTAACCACCACGTTGTCCTGACCTGAAACCCAAATATTGGCATGCACCCTTCTACATGACATAGGGTCATAAATCATTACATAGGGTCATAAATCAGGCTTGGGTCATAAATCATTACCGGTTGACCTGACAACTGGACCCTTACTCACCCAACCAGCCCCCACCTAACCACCAGGCTTGCCTGACTGGCAGCCCTTGGGACATGCACACGTCATCAGGACATAGGGTTCACATAGCGGTCACATAGGTTCACATAGGGTCATCAATCAAAATTTTGACGCGTGACATCTACTTTAATCTCTCTACCACCAGCCAGCCAGTACACAGTACACCACCAGCCAGTACACAGTACACCACCAGCCAGTACACTGTACACCACCAGCCAGCCAGTACACAGTACACCACCAGCCAGCCAGTACACCATCAGCCAGCCAGTACACCGTACACCACCAGCCAGTACACAGTACACGACCAGCCACTACACAGTACACCACCAGCCAGCCAGTACACAGTACACGACCAGCCAGTACACAGTACACCACCAGCCAGCCAGTACACAGTACACCACCAGCTAGCCAGTACACAGTACACCATATATGCAGGAAACTCAAGCTTGTAGTGTATTTGAGGTTTGAAAGGGCTTCTAAAGTTTTTTTCCCACTTTAAAATGTCAGACTTGGGGCTCTATTCAATCAGATCCGCTTAAGCTGACATCTGCGTACCGGATGTTTTGCCGGTGTCGGAACTGGAACTGTTTTACAACTGTCAAATCTACAAGCGGCTCCTGACATTATACCTAAAGCGGACATTGCCATTGGCTGCATGGAGTCGCATTAAGAGAAATCCCATGCAGCCTTGTTTACAATTTGGAACACTGGAATTTGATATTTAATCTACACCTCGACTAGGCTGATAGAAATCCTCATTATTTCATTGAATGACTTTTCATTTGAGTGTCATTATTTCCATATAGCCTACAGTTTCTTGTTCTGAACTTCTAACGTGACTGAGAGGGATGTGGCGTTGTCACGATGATCACAAGAGCAGCTGCACACAGATTTGACCGTCTCAAAGCTGTTACACCGTCAAAACATCAGCCATGTGGATGTTGCTTCATCTGGTTTAATCTAGGCCTTGATTTTTACTAACAAACAATGCATCAACCACTTCAAAAATGTCCATTAATTATTATCCACATAGTAATTCACATGTCCTGTTGCTGCAGGATCATTTCCCTGCTGTGAGAGCACCTGTAGTAGCTGTGGTTACAGCCCATACTGCTTTAGTGGGACAGGAGGGAAATAGATCCATGGAGGGGTATCTCCTTTTTGTGAACAAACGCGCGCACACACACACACACACACACACACACACACACACACACACACACACACACACACACATACACACACACACACACTGTACCCTACCTGGCAGTGTACCGTACCGTACAGTAGTTTGGCTGCAGAACATTGTGTGCTCTTGTCCTTTCTAAACCAGGTGTTGAGGTCCTATCGACTCATTCTACTTGTCAGGTTTAATCATCATCTTTCACAGAGCAGCTTTTTGGGGATTATTGGGTGATTATGATGGAATGGCGCAGGACACTGCTATACAGGGGGGTGAAAAAAAACGTATTCAAGGTATCACTTCTGGGAAAAAAACGTTCTTCTTGGATATATAAAAACACAAATGGTTTGAACGATTGCCTTTACTGTATGACTGTAGTGGTAAGACATTGAACATACTCTATTGTAGATTCACAATGATCACCTGTAATACTTTTATTAATCTGTGAAGCTGTCATACTACTTTGTTTCATTTGGTGTTTCATTTGACATTTGGAAAAGAGAGGAGGGAGGAGAGAAGAAAAGAGAAGAGAGCAGAAGAGAACAGAGGAGAGAAGAAGAGAAGAAAAGAGGAGAGAAGAAGAGAAGAAAAGAGAGGAGAGGAGAGAAGAAAAGAGGATAGAAGAAGAGAAGTAAGAGGAGAAGAGGAGAAGAAGAGAGGAGAGGAGAGAAGAAAAGAGGATAGAAGAAGAGAAGAAGAGAGAGGAGAGGAGAGAAGAAGAGAGAGGAGAGGAGAGAAGTAGAGAGAGGAGAGAAGATAAGAAAAGAGGAGAGAAGAAGAAGAGAGGAGAGAGGATAAGAAAATAGGAGAGAAGAAGAAGAGAGGAGAGAAGATAAGAGAAGATAAGAAGAGAGGAGAGAAGAAGAGAAGAAAAGAGGAGAGAGGAGAGGAGAGGAGAGAAGAGGAGATGAGGAGAGAAGAAAATAAAAGAAAAGAGGAGAGAAGAAGAGAGTAGAGAATAAGAGAAGAGGAGAGAAGAGGAGAGGAGAGAAGAAGAGAGTAGAGAATAAGAGAAGAGGAGAGGAGAGGAGAGGAGAGAAGAGGAGAGGAGAGGAGAGGAGAGGAGAGGAGAGGAGAGGAGAGGAGAGGAGAAAATAGGAGAGAAGAAAATAGGAGAGAAGAAAATAGGAGAGAAGAAGAGAAGAGAGGAGAGGAGAGAAGAAGTAGAATAAAGTTTAGGGTGTGTGGAGAGATCCCTCCATATTCAGGGAGCTAAGTGAGTTTACACAGTCGTAAATTATTATTATAATATATTTTTTAAACCCATTAGCGAATGTAAATAGTTATTTTCTGTCAATTAAGATATTAGTTATCCAATCTGTTTGGACAAATTTATGTAATCTATTTCTGCATATTTGACTAAAAGAGGAAACAGTCTGTCAATCACAACAGTCAACCACCCGCTGGGTTGGATTACATGGCCCTGAGCTCACATTGGAAGGGCACAGCACTGGGTATGCCTGCCAGACAAGTTAACAGACCGTTTTATCCAAAGGAACTTAAAGTACAGTGGGTGTATTCATTATTAGTATGGGTATGTGATCAATGTGGAATATTGAACCCACATCCCTGGAGTTGCTAGCACAACACTTTTACCAACTGAGCCACCAAAAATCCACAAAATGGCTGGCTTGACTTAACTGAGGGGCTGAGATGCCTTCTTCCTTTTCAACAATATGATCCATCCTGACAGTTAAAGACAAGACTACTGAGGGGTGCAGTCAGGTGTCCTCTGTCAAACCCATTCATAGGCCTATAGGGAGGAGGTCAGAGAACTGGCTGTGTGGTGCCAGGACAACAACCTCTCCATCAATGTGAGCAAGACAATGGAGCTGATCGTGGACTACAGGAAAAGGCGGGCCAAACATCGACGTGGCTGTAGTAGAGAAGGATGTAGGCGTTGTGCCAGCTGAATATACTCCTTACAGCCCTCTGATACATTCCATCAATGGGCAATTCCAAGGTAATGACCAGGACTGTGTGGCCCATTTGCACCAACTATTGGATGGTGTAACAACAGGTCTGGGAAGCAGGCGCAGCAGCCAGCCATTCACTGAGACATAACCTGTTCATATGGTGCCGAGAATCTATCAATCTCATTCCTTCCATGCATTTGTTACCACCGAGACCTGGCGATGGAGGGGCCTAACAGCATTCCTCGTATTCTGGTCTCTTCTCAGAACCTGCTGTGCGTGGAGAGTATAGGAGAGTTTAACACTCTGACTCTGTCTATGAATAGAAATTAGCGATGAATGTGTATACATGACATGTTAAAAAGATTACCTGAAGATCAATCTAAAGATTAACTATTATGTTTTGGACTTTTAATGATACTTTCTTTGGACGTTTTAATGGGAAGTTATTGTAATGTAATTGGCAAAAAATACTTAAACCCCTAGAGTTGATGTCCGTGCCGCCGTGGAAATCTGATTAGCATAATACAAAAATCCCCAGCTAAATCTGTCTATTTAAGCTGGAGATATCAGTTGTTTTGCATGGGCTGCATCTCAATCTACTGCATTCCCCAATGCCGGCCTTCTGTATCTGCAATGGAAGGCGGCCGAACATGAGACATCCCGAAAATCGGTCTTCCCTCAAAAACGTCTGTAGCTTCTGAACGGTTTGGCCTAAAAACTAAAACTCACGAACATGATGCTGTTCTCCGTTGTGCTCTTACGAGTATCACGGGACTCGTCTGAAGTCGGTACCGCCGATCTGCTAACTTCTGTCTGTAGCGTCCAAAAAGTTTGGCTACACACCTATATGGAAAGGTGAGACTTTCTCAAACACATACTGTAAGTCGGTTGTTTTGCTCCAGGACACCCACAGGCCTCACAAGACTTGTCTGAACGTAGCCCGTTGCCAGTTTAAAAAATGAATGGAAGTATATATGGAAGTAGTTTAATGCCAAAAACAAGTGGTAAAATATGAGTAACAATTGTTTTAAATCATTTCCTGATCTTTCTTATATCTTTCAGATATAGGTCACTTTAAAACAACCTTCCTTTTTATGTATTTTTTGTGTTTTTCCATGTATGAATCTCCGCCTTAGACTCAAATAAGAAGAGTCTATGGTTAATGGTAATGGTCTTCTGATAGAAGGCAGGTTTTGGACAGAGGTTAAGGACCTGGATCCTAACTCTGTTACAGATTAATGTACTCCTAAAAGCTCATCTACCCTATGTTCCACTTCCATTAATTTCTATACTCGTTCATACATCCATACCACATGACAAACAGCCAAACGTACTCTACCATTGAAAACTTTGGGAAGAACATTTTATTGCTGGGATTTGCCTGGAGTCAAAGGAGCAAAACACAGTTAAGTAATGGGTTGAAAAGCAGTAATAACAACACAAAATCAAACTGAATGTACTTGAGATTTGCTTAGAATACAAAATGAACAAGAAACAACTAAATAAATTAAGTAATAAAAATAAACGTCCTGCCAGCACAAATTGTCATAAATATGTTAAGACTTCAAATGAAACCTGCACAATAAGGGGAGGAACATACATGTAAAAGAATAAAACTGAAAGTAAGGAACATAGACATCACAGTAAAAAAAATCATCATCCTTTATCTTATTCTTAGTATGGTGCCAGCACTGGGTCTCAAAAATCTCTGTTTGATCTAAAAAAAGAAAAAAAAAAAGAAACAATGAAAGTAATCCAGAATCAGGAGGCCCTAGTACAATATCTGGGTGGGCATTCTTCTATTTGACTGATATCTGATGTCTTCCAGTTGTAAAATATTCATGCGGTTTAGAAACACCATCCAGAAAGACTAGATTTTCTAACCTAATAATATTTTACTCCTTTCAATTACAAAAAAATACAAGTACGCTATCTCCAGTCTTACCAAACATCAGGAACAAAAACGTTAGATCTTTGTCATTTAGTACACCGAGAAAGGAAATCAGTTCAAATTATGTCTGTACAATGCTAAAAAAAAACTCAAATGGAAACTAAAATGTTATGTACAATATTGACCTGCAAAATACGACGGCTATGATGTAATAAAATATGTAAACATATTTGTTTTGACACAGTTGACTGTGACAACAGATACAAATTCAAAACTTTTCACATTGGATAACTCTTCTTTAGTCACATTGTTTTCAATATTTGACCAAAAACCCCACAGACATAATGACTTTACTTCCACAAACAGAATGTAACAAATAACTGAACCAGTGGTCTATGGAAAACTCAATAAACTGACATAAAAGTGCTATCAGGGATGTAGTGTTCTGTAAAATATCTAATTAAAAAAACATTGCATTTTTACTTGTGCATCCTCTCCAACATGGTCGAATACCATCTAGATCGAGGACGTCATGCATAGCAGTCGAATCCCTTTTTGAGAGAGGGGGAAAAAAAGCGAAATAATAAATTGAAATGCATTGCCGTACTACTATTCGTTGAGCATAGCCTGGTCAGCCCTGACAATGTTTCATCCCTCAGAACACATAGGTGGGTTTAAAATAAGACACCTTAGCCACCACACACATACCTCATCCAACACTAGGTATAGAAATGTACCATTTGTATGTTAATTATGTCTTTCAAACTTCAACGACTCATCTTCAGGTCCCTCACTTATACAGATGCCAGCACCACGTCACATCCATCTCACATGCTCAGAATGGCCGAAATGATGCTTGTTTGTTTTGTCATTTTACAGGGTTACAATGGACAAGGTTGTTTACGCCAAGGATCACAAATCTCTCACAATCACTTGGGAGCGATGTAACACCGAAATATCTTACACTGCCAAACCTCTGGCAACGTCTCCAGGCAGAGCTCAGTCATCTCGTCACAAGGTATCTTATAGTAGGGTGCCTATCAGCCTGTTTCTCTGTATGCTTACCATAGTAAGTGTGCTTTTAGGTCACAGTACATTGGAAACATGTTCAACTTGGACTCATTCACTTAGAGTTCTTATGAGAGGATTTGTTTTCCGTTTTAAATTGCAGCTCCCAATATGGTACTGTCAAGTGTTTATTCAGATTTTCTCCAAACAGTTATTTTTTGTTGTTGTTGGGAATGGTTGATTTATAGTATTCTTTGTCCTTATGCATATTCTTTGTCCTTATACATAGTATTCTTTGTCCTTGTCTTTCGGTCTCTTGCCGCTGGATCCCTTGGCGCCACTGCCCCCGCTGGGTGCTTTGTCTTTCACCACGGTGCCGTTGGTCTGCGCTGAGTTGCTGATGTAATTCCGTGTCTCGTCTACCTGGTAGGAGCCTTCGTCCCTGTTCCTGTACTTGTACATGGCGTAGAGGAGGATGAGGATGCAAAGTGCCGCGGCCGAGACGATGCCAACCACCATGCCCGTTGTGCTGCTGGATTCTCGTATCACCTCAGAGGCCCCCGGGGGCACCCGCCTCACGACTGGTGCGGTGGGTAACGCGGCAGGCACCGTACGCAGCATGGGTGAGGTGATGAGGGGCCCACGAGGCTTGGTGCCATCCAGGTCGAAGGACACAGTGGGCAGAGGCAGCAGGACTATGTCCGGCTGCAGGGCTTTGATCACTTCGCGGTTGTCCATTTTCCCGGCGGGCAGTTTGGCTAGCGTGCCGTCTGATGGGAGGGACGCCTCTGCTACAGTGCCCCCGAGGTTGGGTAGAGGCGGGGTGGGTGTAGTCCTACCCGCCTCTGAGGCTTTACTAGGCCTCAAGTCCTTGGCCTCCCACTTGGGCGCGAGAGCTTTGTAGCCACCTTCGTAGGCCGACGTGGTCAAGATCTTATCTGTTACCAGGGAGAAGGTGGTGTAAAAATCTTCATCGTCAGTGGGGGGCAGGCTAGAGTCGAAAGCTTCGCCAGAGCCAAACCCCGAAATCACCATGCCATCATAATCACCATCAAGACCATCATCACAATCATCGCTGCCTCGGTCCGACAAGCAAGGTACCCCCGCCTCAGTGGCCATGGGCAGGGACTCTTTTGTGGTCTCGATAATGGTGAGGACGGGGCGGAGGGTTAGGAGGACAGGGCGGAGGGTTGGGGGGAGGGGGCGAAGGGTGGGGGGGACGGGGCGGAGGGTTGGGGGGAGGGGGATGAAGGGGGAACGGGGGGAAACAGGAGGGATGTCTATGGGATCCTCTACAAGTACGGGGATGACTAACTCCCCTCCTGCAAAACAGAAAAAGAAAAGAGTTAGAAGAAGTGCAAGACGTTAGCTATTCAATCAAACACTGGAAAGTAATGATATAAAACATAAAAAGCAAAGCGGAACAATTTTTAAAAATAAAAATACAGAAAAAACTAAAATAAGTCAAAACGGAAAATACTATACCAGTGCAAATTCAATGAAACTAGAACCAACCAAACAATACCATGAACTGAAAATAAACAATAGCCAATAAAAATGTATACATTGCATCAAAAGGCTGTAAGGGATGTTCAGGGGTGAGCCAAAATAACAAACAGGCATTTTACCACACCTAACTCCTATGCTTCATGTTCAATAACAAGTGTACTATTTTGTGAAAGTTTTCACGGACAGAGATATAGTAATTGGTGCTGGCTTTGTAGCTCTGGGACCTACACACCAGAGGGTTGTAACTATATTAATTGTGTCTGGTCTAGTGTTGCTAATGTCTGGCTGTCTGGATACATGTACAGTAGCTATACAATATTGGACTGAGAAATAACTTCTACCTTAACTTTAATCACACCTTTCAAGCTTATACCCCGATAGGTGTCTAATAAATTGAGAGACTGACTTTTCTGCTTTCCTAATATAAAGCAATACATTATAAAAAATATAGTGACGATTTGCATACAATCCACAGCGTATTGTATTATTGTCCAATGGAAATAACAATAATGGAGATAGAGGTCAACCTTGTCGTGTGCTTCTAGGGTGCAAAGACCGGGCTCAACTTGTCATTATTTTCTGTAGCTATTGATAGGGTCTAATGAAATTAAACTGAGCTAAATGTTCTAATTTCTAATTTAATTATGGTGAGTTCACTAGGCTCCCCCACAGGCCTTAACCCCTTGCCTTTTGACTGCTCTTATACAGTTGCCACAATGGCACAAAGTCACCTGACAGTTCAACAACAACAGCTGAATGTACTTCTCACTTTTATCAGTATCAGTTACTATGTTTGTTCTTGACTTGTCTATCTATCTTTCTGTTAATTTTTCTTGTTCTTTATTATATTATTTTACTATTAGAGCGGTTTCTAAAAACATACAAAAGTAACATTCAGATGTCGGTTGAATCTGCATAAACCTCTTGCCAAGGTGGCTAGCTTGTACACTGCAAAGGCTCACCACAAACAGGGCACTAAAAGAAGATGCAAATCTCTAATAAAAATAAAAAAGGAAATAAAGAAAAATAATAAGTAAGGCATTGCAAACACAGTTAAGACTGTCAAACTGAGAGTTAGCGCAAACATTGTCAACATTCACAAACTAAATGCACAGATAGATTTATCCAAACAGGGATTACTACATAGAAAGAGGTCAAATAAATTCTGCTTCAAAAATCATAAAGAGCCTATGAAAAAAATTGTTTTCAAAAAGAAGAAAAGTATACCATCAGTTTTGTCAACTTACATCAACAAATTGCCCGCATGATTTTGGCAGGAAGAAAAAAGTGTACAAAAGAAAGTTGTGTAAGAATGTTTTTGGACAAGTTAGGTTAGTTTCTTTTTAACAATTTTGATTCATTTTAGTTATTTATCTTTTAGACAGGATGGTACAGGGAAGGAAAAACACACATCCACACATCATGACATGAAAAATAATCTTCACCATTCTGTTCAGGATTATTATATATTTTTTAAATAGTCATTTCTTTTCATAAAAAAAGAAAACTGTACATCTATAGATAAGTCTTGGCTGTGAGAGAAAAGCTCATTTTATGTAACTTCTCCATAAATATTTACAGTCTGATTATTAAACCTTTTTTTTATTTTATTTTTTAAACTTTTTTTGCTTAACTTTAACTTCGTTGTTCATTAGTTTTGAACGAATGGATGACTGTACATATCTTAACATCTACGTAAAAGGGGGTTTGGAGTGGGGGGGGGGGGGGAGGGAGTGTAAGAAGGGGGGAGGACCTAGGAACATACTAGGTAGGAAATGACATAGATGGGGGTGAATGTGTACGTCAGTTGCCATGTCCATGTAAAGGTGGTACGAAGCGGCCGGGCGGCATTAGAGCTTTTGGCTGTAAGGAAGGGATGGGGACATACAACCCATGAGCATATACATACCCATCTACAGAAGAGAACAGCACTTTCAACACTGACAGTTTTTTACAAACCCTAAGCTGCAACTTCTTTCTTTGCCATGTGGAATTAATCAATTAATTAATTATAGTCCAAATGCAATCCAAATGTGCTAATTGAATAACAGGAAAATATGTAGCAGTGTGAGAACATTTTTGAAACATGTTGAAACGAATAGTGGTGAGGACAGTTGTATTTTTGAGTTTTCTTCTAGTTTTTTTCTCAATGAAATTGTAAATTGTCAAATTGTATACTGGGTCATGTGTTTGGGGTGGCCAATCAGAGCAACCATAGTTAAATTAACCAATCAAAATCATTAGTAAAAAAGGAAGAAATGTCCTATTTAGGAATTCTTCACCATACCACTATCAGTAGTACTGCTAAGGAAATTATCAGATTATTAAAGAGGTCATTTTGAGCAATTTCAGTAATTAACATAGATATCCACGTATGTATATTTACATATATGTACAAATAAACAAAAAAATACAAATTGGCAAGCAAGAAATTAAAAGCATTAAAATTCTCACACTATCAAAGATGAACAACCAGAAAGCACACACTGAAGCAGACATAGAGAAGAGGGACAGTTCGTATGGGAACTTGTCACCATCTTCATGTAGTAACTAATAATAATAACATTATTATTAGTTAATTCTTTATGAAATACATATCTGTTGTTAGTCATTTTAAAACACAGAACAGGGGTGCGATCTGGATGTAATTCAGAGAGAGGTAAGGTAAATATTAGACATCGGATATTTTAGTTGTTTTTACTATTAGGTTCATGGTTAATGCGTGCTTTAAGTAAGTTGCATTTAGGGAGAGTAATATACAATAACAATACAGCAAGCTGGGGTCAGAGGGTCAGGATGGGGTTAAAGGTGACTAGAGGTCATTGCATCAAGGCCTGTAGGGCATATTGCTTCAGGCAAAGAACAATTTATTATCGGACATCCCCCATCGGAGAGGAAGAAGAAACACCATGGGTGATATACAACCCACATTATGTGGCGTAGACTTCAAATTATAACATTCATTGAATTAATGTCTACTTTTAGTAAATGTATAGTTCAGTTTTATGTTAATGCATAACCAACAGTCTTCGCTTGACAGGTACACACAGTGTTCAGAGGAAGTTCCACAAGAGGGCTCAAGGAGTTGGGGCTTTCCATGCCCTATTGGGACGTGATAAGGAGTTGAGGCTATCCATGCCCCATTGGGACGTGATAAGGAGTTGAGGCTATCCATGCCCCATTGGGACGTGATAAGGAGTTGAGGCTATCCATGCCCCATTGGGACGTGATAAGGAGTTGGGGCTTTCCATGCCCTATTGGGACGTGATAAGGAGTTGAGGCTATCCATGCCCCATTGGGACGTGATAAGGAGTTGAGGCTATCCATGCCCCATTGGGACGTGATAAGGAGTTGAGGCTATCCATGCCCCATTGGGACGTGATAAGAAGTTGGGGCTTTCCATGCCCTATTGGGACGTGATAAGGAATTGAGGCTATCCATGCCCCATTGTGATGTGATAAGGACATTTATTTTAGATCTAAAGTCCTGGTTCCTCTGCTTTGGCCTCTGGAATAGTCCTGTGAAACACGTGATTGGATTATATTGTCTGCTTAGGCTAATAACTATGAAAGAGCTGTAATATCTATGGGGCGGTATATATCTTGGTATAACCGACAACCCTGGATCACCCCCAAGCATAGGTGTGTAGTCTAGAGACAATGTAGTCTGCTCTACACTCAAATTCAGTGTCCCTGTTCCTATTGTGTGGCTATGGTAATGTTTTCATCAGACATCGGCTACCTGCCCTGTTGGATAAACAGTAACGTCGCTCACTAAGTGATTTCAGAGAGGAGGAGGATATGTTTCTCTCTGTCTGCCCTGTATCGTCTTGGCCTTGTTTACATCTATCCACTCACCCCTTCATTCCTGAACGCCTAAAAGCTTTTGTCAATTGTTAGCTTAACAGCTAGATCAACAAAACCTTTGCATACCATCCGATCCAAAGGGAGCTGCCTGGTTGTGAGAGGTGTGTGTGTGTGTGTGTGTGTGTGTGTGTGTGTGTGTGTGTGTGTGTGTGTGTGTGTGTGTGTGTGTGTGTGTGTGTGTGCGTGTGCGTAAAGAAAAAAGAAAAAGCCTGCCAGAGGACCTTGACATTTTAGTAAACACTTTGATCTTCTAACGTTGGCTCTAGTACCAGCGTTGCACATTTCAGTGGTTCACCTCAGTGCAAACACTGCACATTCTAATGGGTTTGCTTAAAGAGACGCTGTTTGTTTTGATTTCTCTGTTAAAGTCAAGATGGACTGGCTTTGTGGACTAATGTCAAGACGGAGGGCTTTGTGGACTAATGTCAAGACGGAGGGCTTTGTGGACTAATGTCAAGATGGACTGGCTTTGTGGACTAATGTCAAGATGGAGGGCTTTGTGGACTAATGTCAATATGGACTGGCTTTGTGGACTAATGTTAAGATGGACTGGCTTTGTGGACTAATGTTAAGATGGACTGGCTTTGTGGACTAATGTCAAGATGGAGGGCTTTGTGGACTAATGTCAAGACGGAGGGCTTTGTGGACTAATGTCAAGACGGAGGGCTTTGTGGACTAATGTCAAGATGGACTGGCTTTGTGGACTAATGTCAAGATGGAGGGCTTTGTGGACTAATGTCAATATGGACTGGCTTTGTGGACTAATGTTAAGATGGACTGGCTTTGTGGACTAATGTTAAGATGGACTGGCTTTGTGGACTAATGTCAAGATGGAGGGCTTTGTGGACTAATGTCAAGATGGACTGGCTTTGTGGGACTAATGTCAAGATGGACTGGCTTTGTGGGACTAATGTCAAGATGGACTGGCTTTGTGGACTAATGTCAAGACGGACTGGCTTTATGGACTAATGTCAAGATGGACTGGCTTTGTGGACTAATGTCAAGATGGAGGGCTTTGTGGACTAATGTCAAGATGGAGGGCTTTGTGGACTAATGTCAAGATGGAGGGCTTTGTGGACTAATGTCAAGATGGACTGGCTTTGTGGACTAATGTCAAGATGGACTTGCTTTGTGGACTAATGTCAAGCTGGACTGGCTTTGTGGACTAATGTCAAGACGGAGGGCTTTGTGGACTAATGTCAAGACGGAGGGCTTTGTGGACTAATGTCAAGACGGAGGGCTTTGTGGACTAATGTCAAGATGGACTGGCTTTGTGGACTAATGTTAAGATGGATTGGCTTTGTGGACTAATGTCAAGATGGACTGGCTTTGTGGACTAATGTTAAGATGGATTGGCTTTGTGGACTAATGTCAAGATGGAGGGCTTTGTGGACTAATGTCAAGATGGACTGGCTTTGTGGACTAATGTTAAGATGGATTGGCTTTGTGGACTAATGTCAAGATGGAGGGCTTTGTGGACTAATGTCAAGATGGACTGGCTTTGTGGACTAATGTTAAGATGGATTGGCTTTGTGGACTAATGTCAAGATGGACAGGCTTTGTGGACTAATGTTAAGATGGATTGGCTTTGTGGACTAATGTCAAGATGGACTGGCTTTGTGGACTAATGTCAAGATGGACTGGCTTTGTGGACTAATGTCAAGATGGATTGGCTTTGTGGACTAATGTCAAGATGGAGGGCTTTGTGGACTAATGTCAAGATGGATTGGCTTTGTGGACTAATTTCAAGATGGATTGGCTTTGTGGACTAATGTCAAGATGGAGGGCTTTGTGGACTAATGTCAAGATGGACTGGCTTTGTGGACTAATGTCAAGACGGAGGGCTTTGTGGACTAATGTCAAGATAGACTGGCTTTGTGGACTAATGTCAAGACGGAGGGCTTTGTGGACTAATGTCAAGATGGACTGGCTTTGTGGACTAATGTTAAGATGGACTGGCTTTGTGGACTAATGTCAAGATGGAGGGCTTTGTGGACTAATGTCAAGATGGAGGGCTTTGTGGACTAATGTCAAGATGGACTGGCTTTGTGGACTAATGTCAAGATGGACTGGCTTTGTGGACTAATGTTAAGATGGATTGGCTTTGTGGACTAATGTCAACATTGACTGGCTTTGTGGACTAATGTCAAGATGGATTGGCTTTGTGGACTAATGTCAAGATGGAGGGCTTTGTGGACTAATGTCAAGACGGAGGGCTTTGTGGACTAATGTCAAGATGGAGGGCTTTGTGGACTAATGTTAAGATGGATTGGCTTTGTGGACTAATGTCAAGATGGACTGGCTTTGTGGACTAATGTCAAGATGGAGGGCTTTATGGACTAATGTCAAGATGGAGGGCTTTGTGGACTAATGTCAAGATGGACTGGCTTTGTGGACTAATGTCAAGATGGATTGGCTTTGTGGACTAATGTCAAGATGGACTGGCTTTGTGGACTAATGTTAAGATGGATTGGCTTTGTGGACTAATGTCAAGATGGAGGGCTTTGTGGACTAATGTCAAGATGGATTGGCTTTGTGGACTAATGTCAAGATGGAGGGCTTTGTGGACTAATGTTAAGATGGATTGGCTTTGTGGACTAATGTCAAGATGGAGGGCTTTGTGGACTAATGTCAAGATGGATTGGCTTTGTGGACTAATGTCAAGATGGACTGGCTTTGTGGACTAATGTTAAGATGGATTGGCTTTGTGGACTAATGTCAAGATGGACTGGCTTTGTGGACTAATGTCAAGATGGAGGGCTTTGTGGACTAATGTCAAGATGGATTGGCTTTGTGGACTAATGTCAAGATGGAGGGCTTTGTGGACTAATGTTAAGATGGATTGGCTTTGTGGACTAATGTCAAGATGGATTGGCTTTGTGGACTAATGTCAAGATGGACTGGCTTTGTGGACTAATGTTAAGATGGATTGGCTTTGTGGACTAATGTCAAGATGGACTGGCTTTGTGGACTAATGTCAAGATGGAGGGCTTTGTGGACTAATGTCAAGATGGATTGGCTTTGTGGACTAATGTCAAGATGGAGGGCTTTGTGGACTAATGTCAAGATGGACTGGCTTTGTGGACTAATGTCAAGATGGACTGGCTTTGTGGACTAATGTCAAGATGGAGGGCTTTGTGGACTAATGTCAAGATGGACTGGCTTTGTGGACTAATGTCAAGATGGACTGGCTTTGTGGACTAATGTCAAGATGGACTGGCTTTGTGGACTAATGTCAAGATGGACTGGCTTTTCAAGATGGACTGGCTTTGTGGACTAATGTCAAGATGGACTGGCTTTGTGGACTAATGTCAAGATGGACTGGCTTTGTGGACTAATGTCAAGATGGACTGGCTTTGTGGACTAATGTCAAGATGGACTGGCTTTGTGGACTAATGTCAAGATGGACTGGCTTTGTGGACTAATGTCAAGATGGACTGGCTTTGTGGACTAATGTCAAGATGGACTGGCTTTGTGGACTAATGTCAAGATGGACTGGCTTTGTGGACTAATGTCAAGATGGACTGGCTTTGTGGACTAATGTCAAGATGGATTGGCTTTGTGGACTAATGTCAAGATGGACTGGCTTTGTGGACTAATGTCAAGATGGACTGGCTTTGTGGACTAATGTCAAGATGGACTGGCTTTGTGGACTAATGTCAAGATGGACTGGCTTTGTGGACTAATGTCAAGATGAAGGGCTTTGTGGACTAATGTCAAGATGGACTGGCTTTGTGGACTAATGTCAAGATGGACTGGCTTTGTGGACTAATGTCAAGATGAAGGGCTTTGTGGACTAATGTCAAGATGGTCTGGCTTTGTGGACTAATGTCAAGATGGATTGGCTTTGTGGACTAATGTCAAGATGGAGGGCTTTGTGGAGTAATGTAAAGATGAAGTGGGTTTGTGGACTAATGTCAAGATTGGGTCTTTGTGGACTTTGTGTTAAGCATCACTTCCTTTAGTATAGTAAACCTGAAGGTACACAACTCCCTGACCTGTCAGTTCCTTTCTCTCTCAGACTCCCCCCCCCCCAGACTAAATAGGGAAGCGGTGTTATGTACTAACGTCTTCTGTGATGACATAGTCCTTTAAACAAAGTGGTCCTTGTTCAGACAGACGCAGAGTAATGTAGGATGCGTCAGACTAGACGAGGCAAAAGCAGCTTAAACAAAACAGTCCTCACCACCCACCTCAGCATCCGGAGGTAGGCAGATACAGTGTGGATGATGATGAAAATCATCAGAGCAGCAGTTTCTGTCTTACTCCCTTTCCCCCTCTCTCTTCTTTTCTTCTCTTCCTGTCCCCCTCTCTCTTCTCTTCCTGTCTCTTTCTCTCTTTATTTTCTGACTAATCTCCGTGTCCATCCAGCGTTTGCGGAGACCTCGGAATAGAGATGAGTCCCATCAGGAAGGCAGCGCGACGGGTTTTAGCGGCTGTGACAGCACAGAGAGACAGATGGCAGACAGGCAGGCAGCACACAGGCACTCACCCAGACAAGGCCACAGTGACTGACTCAGTGGGATTTTACAGGGCTGGCTAAAGATTGTGTGTGAGTAGTCGTTTTCAGACCTTAAATCCCGTTGTGCCTGAGGCCTACTACAGCAGATTCATTCAACTCTGGCTCGGCAGGGAGAGAGATGATTACCAGAGAGAGAGAGAGTGAGAGAGCGAGACCAACAACACAACACTTTCTAACAGAGTATTTCAAGGGACATACTGCACCTGGGCTTATTATAATATACAGGTGCATCGTGGGAAAGTTTGAGCTTTCTACCAAGCAAAGCAAACTGATCCTATCATCTATGGGGCACAAACTAGACATGCACAAGTTTCTGTCTTTTCACCTTGAGGTGAATCTCAGTAGCATACATCTAAGGGAAGCGGCGTTATTTACTAACATGTTCTGTTATGACGTCGTCCTTTAAACAAAGTGGTCTATGTTGAGACAGAAGCAGAGTAATGTAGGATGCGTCAGAACATAACAGTCCTCACAACCCACCTCAGCATCCGGAGGTAGGCAGATGCAGTGTGGATGATGATGGAAATCTCAGAGCAGCAGTTTCTGTCTTACCACCTTTCTTCTTATTTTCTTCTCTATCTGTCCCCCTCTCTCTTCTCTTCTTCTGTATCTGTCCACCTCTCTCTTCTCTTCTTCTCTATCTGTCCCCGTCTCTCTTCTCTATCTGTCCACCTCTCTCTTCTCTTCTTCTCTTTCTTTCTTTCACTCTCTATTTATTTTCTCTTTCTTTTCTGAAGATTTCCCTTCACTGGAACTAAGGGGCCTGGACCATGGAAAGAAGCCCCACAACATTATTCCTCATCCACCTAACTTTACAGTTGGCACTATGCATTGGGGCAGGTAGCGTTCTCCTGGCATCTGCCAAAATCAGGTTAGTCCGTCGGACTGCCAGATGGTGAAGCGTGATTCATCACTCCAGAGAACGCGTTTCCACTGCTCCAGAGACCAATGGCGGCGAGCTTTACATCACTCCAGCCGGCGCTTGGCATTGTGCATGGTGATCTTAGGCTTGTGTGCAGCTAATCGGCCATGGAAACCCATTTCATGAAGCTCCCGACGAACAGTTATTGTGTTGACGTTGCCTCCAGAAACAGTTTGGAACTTGGTAGTGAGTAATGCAACCAAGGACAGACGATTTTTACACGCTACGTTTCAGCACTCGGCGGTCCCATTCTGTGAGCTTGTGTGGCCTACCACTTCACGGCTGAGGCGTTGTTGCTCCTAGACGATTCCACTTCACAAAAACGGCACTTCCAGTTGATCGTAGCAGCTCTAGCAGGGCAGAAATTTGACGAAATGACATCCTATGACGGTGCCACGTTGAATCTCACTGAGCTCTTCAGTAAGGCCACTCTACTGCCAATATTTGTCTATGGAGATTGCATGGCTGTGTGCTCAATTATATACACCTGTCAGCAACGGATGTGATTGAAACAGCCGAGTACACACATTAAGGGGTGTACAAATACTTCGGAAAGTATTCAGACTCCTTGACTTTTTCCACATTTTGTTAGGTTAACTTCGCTAGGGTAGGGGGCAGCATTCGGAATTTTGGATGAAAAGCATGCCCAAATTAAACTGCCTGCTTCTCGGGCCCAGACGATACGATATGCATATAACTGGTAGATTTGGATAGAAAACACTCTAAAGTTTCCAAAAACTGTTAAAATAGTGTCTGAGTATGACAGAACTGATTTGGCAGGCGAAAACCTGAGAAAAATCCATTCGGGAAGTCGTTTTTGGGGGGGTTTTGTAGTTTTCTATTCAATGCCATTACAGTATCCATTGGCTTAGGACTCAAATTGCAGTTCCTATGCCTTCCACTAGATGTCAACAGTCTTTAGAAATTGTTTCAGGCTTGTATTCTGAAAATTAGGAAGTAAGAGCAGTCTGAATGAGTGGACCCTAAAGTGTCACAGAGCTTTTTCATGCGCACGACCGAGAGATAGCCTTTCTTGTTTACCTTTTATTTTGACGACGTTATTGTCCGGTTTAAATATTATCAATTATTCAGGCTAAAAACAACCTGAGGATTGAATATAAACATCGTTTGAAATGTTTCTATGACATTTACGGTTACAATTTGGATTTTTTGTCTGCCTGTTTTGACTTCGTTTGAGCCTGTGGATTACTGAAGAAAACGCGCAAACAAAACAGAGGTTTTTGGATATAAAGAGACTTTATCGAACAAAAGGAACATTTATTGAGTAAATGAATGTCTGCTGAGTGCAACTATATGAAGATCATCAAAGGTAAGGGATTCATTTTATCTCTATTTCTGACTTGTGTAACTCTTCTACTTGGCTGGTTACTGTTTGTAATGATTTGTCTGCTGGGCTATGTTCTCAAATAATCGTAAGGTATGCTTTCGCCGTAAAGCATTTTTTAAATCCGACACCGTGGTTGGATTCACAAGAAGTTAATCTTTAAACCTATGTAAAATATGTTTTGTTTTCTGAATTTTTATAATGAGTATTTCTGTATTTGAATTTGGCGCCCAGCAGTTTCACTGGCTGTTGAAGAGGTGGGACGCTAACGTCTCACGTACCCAAGAGAGGTTAAAGCCTTATTCTAAAATTGATTAAATTGTGTTTTTTACACACAATACCCCATAATGACAAAGCAAAAACAGGTTTTTATTGTTTGCAAATGTATTACAAAATAAAAAACGGAAATATCAAATTTACATAAGTATTCTGACCTTTTACTCAGCACTTTGTTGAAGCACCTTTGGCTATGACGCTACAAGCTTGGCACACCTGTATTTGAGGAGTGTCTTCCATTCTTCTCTGCATATTCTCTCAAGCTCTGTCAGGTTGGATGGGGAGTTTTGCTGCACAGCTATTTTCAGGTCTTGGCCACTCAAGGACATTCAGAGACTTGTCCCGAAGCTACTCCTGCGTTGTCTTGGCTGTGTGCTTAGGTTCGTTGTCCTGTTGGAAGGTGAACCTTCGCCCCAGTCTGAGGTCCTGAGCGCTCTGGAGCAGGTTTTCATCAAGGATCTCTCTGTACTTTGCTCCTTTCATCTTTGCCTCGATCCTGACTAGTCTCCCAGTCCATGCTGCTGAAAAACATCCCCACAGCATGATGCTGCCACTACCATGGTGCCAGGTTTCCTCCAGACATGACGCTTGGCATTCAGGCCAAAGAGTTGAATCTTGATTTCATCAGACCAGAGAATCTTGTTTCTCATGGTCTGAGCGTCTTTAGGTGCCTTTTGGCAAACTCCAGGCGGGCTGTCATGTGCCTTTTACTGAGGTGTGGCTTCCGTCTGGCCACTCTATCATAAAGACCTGATTGGTGGAGTGCTGCAAAGATGGTTGTCCTTCTGAAAGTTTATCCCATCTCCACAGAGGAACTCTGGAGCTCTGTCACCCAGTGACCATCGGGTTCTTGGGCACCTCCCTGACCATGGCCCTTCTCCCCCGATTGCTCAGTTGGCCATACAGCCAGCTCTAGGAAGAGTCTTGGTGGTTCAAAACTTGTTCCATTTAATAATGATGGAGGCCAATGTGTTCTTGGGGACCTTTAATGATGCAGAAATGTTTAGGTACCCTTCTCCAGATCTGTGCCTCGACACAATCCTCTCAGAGCTCTACGGACAATTCCTTCGACCTCATGGCTTGGTTTTTGCTTTGACATTTTCGCTTTGTCGTTATGGGATATTGTGTGTAGATTGCTGAGGATTTTTTTTAACCTTTAACGAGTCACCAACCCGGATCCGGGATCACCCCCCACTCCCCCCCCACTGAGTAGCATAGCTAGCATAGCGTCACAAGTAAATTGTAGCATCTAAATATCATTAAATCACAAGTCCAAGACACCAGATGAAAGATACAGATCTTGTGAATAAAGCCACCATTTCAGATTTTTAAAATGTTTTACAGGGAAGACACAATATGTAAATCTATTAGCTAACCACGTTAGCATAAGACACAATTTTTTTACTCCAACAGTTTTTTCCTGCGTCAGTAGCTATCACTAATTCGACTAAATAAAAATATATATAGCCACTAACCAAGAAACAACTTCCTAAGATGACAGTCTGATAACATATTTATGGTATAGCATAGTTTTTTTTGAAAAATGTGCATTTTTCAGGTATAAATCACAGTTCTACATTGCAGCTGCAATCTGAAATAGTGCTGACGCAGCCAGAACAATTACAGAGACCAACGTCATATAACTAATTACTTATCTTAAAACATTTCAGAAAAATACACAGCGTACAGATATTGAAAGCCCAACATCTGGTGAATCCAAACAATATTTCAGATTTATTAAATGTTTTATAGCGAAAACAAAATGTAGCGCTAAATTAGCATAGCCACGCCAGCCAGAACCAGCTGGGCGCCCGCGACCAGTTCACATGCACGACAGATATATGAAATAACATCGTAAATTGGGTCTTACTATTGCTGATCTTTCATCAGAATGTTGATCAATGTGTCCTTAGTCCTGATGAGTCGTTCAATCCATTCATAATGGCAACTTTCCCTCTTCATTTAGCATATGTACTGGTCGACTGGCCAAAGTAAAAAAAAGTCACAGAACGGAACACGGCAAAACTCCCGAAAAAATTCAAATAATCTGATTAAACTATATTGAAAAAACATACATTAAGATGAAATGGTCACATGTATCAAACAAACTTCGAGACGGAGATAGTTTTCATCCGTAACGGCAGCAAAACAGTAGACAATCGCACCTCCAAATAGCGCGAGTCAGAGAACCGGAAGTTGTCGGTCACGCCAAAGAAATAGGTCTTATTTCACGTCAGTACAAGGTAAACAAAAAATTTCTCCTCTGACGTCGTCTTGACACCCAGAGGAAGACGAATGAAGTGTGTTTCGGGTCATAGGTGGCGTGACCATATATAGGCAGAGCGTTGAAGCGAGCATACACATCTTGCATTCTTCTTCTTGGTCAGGGAAAGTGCTGTCAAATGACTTCTGTTTAACTCAGAGACAAAATTGAAACGGTTTTAGAAACTATAGATTGTTTTCTATCCAATGGTATTAATTATATGCATATGTAAGAGCAATAATTGAATAAGAGGCAGTTTAATCTGTAGAGGAAATTATGCTAATGCGAAAACAGCACCCCCTATAGTGGCAAGAAGTTTTAATGTAAAACATTTTTGAATGAGCCTGTAACTTAACAAAATGTGGAAAAAGTCAAGGGGTCTGATTACTTTCCGAAGGCACTGTATAGTATATCTGGGATGTTTTTCTGTCAGGTGTCCTGTCCCTTTACAGGAGAGTGTGGCAGATAGGTCTTAATTCGTCATCATGAGGCTAGCTGGGTGCATTCCTGCATTTTAAATTGGCATCCTCCAGCCAGCCACGGCGTCCTAACGCAGCCCGGCGAGTCCCGTATGCCGGTCAATTTGTCGACTGGCCATTAAGCTCTCCCTCCCGCTCCATTGACATGTGCCAGCTGAATAACCTTTAAACTGATCTAGGGCCTGCATTGACGTGACAGCCGGCCCGATGGGACCTAACAACGCCAGAGCCAGCCAACCAAGGCCCGACGCAACACAGCTAGTTGAGAGAGGGAGTCATTGATCTACCCCTCTCATAGTTCACTCTCTCCACTGGTTTCATCACCCCTGTTTTCCCTCCCGCCTCGTGTTAAAGAGACATGCAGAATTAGGTTAGGTCTCCATTAGATTACCGGGCCTATTAGGTTAGGTCTCCATTAGATTACCGGGCCTATTAGGTTAGGTCTCCATTAGATTACCGGGCCTATTAGGTTAGGTCTCCATTAGATTACCGGGCCTATTAGGTTAGGTCTCCATTAGATTACCGGGCCTATTAGGTTAGGTCTCCATTAGATTACCGGGCCTATTAGGTTAGGTCTCCATTAGATTACCGGGCCTATTAGGTTAGGTCTCCATTAGATTACCGGGCCTATTAGGTTAGGTCTCCATTAGATTACCAGGCCTATTAGGTTAGGTCTCCATTAGATTACCGGGCCTATTCATCAGTCGTTAATCTAAATGCTCATGTAGTAACATTTCATGAGGTTTTATTGCATGTGGTTTGTCTTGTGCTGCTAGATGTCTTTGTTTTATGGGGGCGTTGTTAGACTGACACTGTTGTGAAGTAAACTATCTACCTGTCGCTCTGCTCTTTTTCTTCTTTGAAAAATAACGTACAATGTTGCTAATGTTGCACTGGATAAGACTGTCAGCTAAGTGACTAAAATGTAAATGCAAAATGCAATGAATCGCTAAGACAAGCCAAGGCAGAATTAGTTCCCTAACCAAAGTGACTGATTACCTGCAGAATAATGATGAGGTTTCACAAGACACTTGAACAGCATGTGGATGTCGTGGTTGATCAATCAATTGGTCAAGTAGTCAAGTGACTTACATCTGACAGAGTTGGTTGATAAGGAAGTTAGTTAGGGGAAATGTGCTTAATTATGTTATCATCTACTCATTGAATTGGTACATTGCACAACTGTGGTTCTTGAAATGGAGTCAGCCGCAGGTGTAGAATATTCTTGGCAATGTTCCTTATTTGCCTTCTTGTGGAACTCTCTCAGGATCAGAGGGTAGGTTCAGGTTTAGACAGTTTTCAAACATAGACAAAACAATCACAGACAAACAGTAAGAACAGACACAACAGGTTGGCAGACGTACACAGACAGACAGACAGACAGACACAAAAACACTACAGACACGGTAACCAACACGACAAGAAGCAGGAGGGGGAGCAGTGGCGGGGTACCCATCACTGCTGCCCCAGGCAGGGCGAGGCAAGGTTAGCCTGAGAGCAGAGTTGTAGGTGGAGGTAGAAGCACACAAAATGGCCGCCAATCGAATCCCAGCATGCATTAGCAAGAAGGAGGAGGAGTCACCGAGGTAGTTAGTCTTCTAGTCTACTGTATAGACATGCAACAAATGCCTTCTACTGGCAGCAACATATATAGAATAGAAAAACAGATATACTTTGCGGCAATAAAATAATTTTTATGCCATCTGCATTCAAAACCGACATGTTTATGCAGAAAGGCTGAGAGAAAGAAGGCAGGGTTGGCGTGGGGTTGGGGTTGGGTGGGGGGAGGGAGGGAGGGCGGGCGGGCGGGGAGTCATTCTTTCACACACAACTTTCTTGAGACAGAATGGGGTTGCCTGCACAAGGCCCCAAAAAAGTACGATGGCAAGAAAATATTTTGTTGCCTTTCATTTCCTGTGTTGTAAATGGAAAATAGGGTATGTTTCAGAATCAGCCTTTAATAATGGCACAGAAAACATCAACAAGAAGATGAGTAGGAGTACTCTTGTTTCACTTTCAACCACCAAGATATCATGCGGCACAAGATGAGGCAAAGGGGAGGGATCAGCTCTATCCTGGTAGATGGACGGATGAGGAGAACAAAATCAACAAAAAAAAAAATCAATAAGTCCGGACAACTCAAATCATAAGCAAAAGAACAGTAAGTCAGAAAGGGTACAGAAGAGGAGAGATGTCCAGAATACACTTCACTATGGAAAATAAAAAGATTCAAACAGAAAAGAAACAAAACAAAACAATGTCATGCAACTGTTCATAAAACCTGAAGCAGGGGGGCAGAATGAGGGTATGAATGTCTGTGTCTACATAGTGAGATGCATGTATGACTGTATATGACTAAATGTAGTTTATTGTTACCCCTACAGTATGCCTCCATGAGGGGGTTCCAAGTTAACTAAACTCTGACTGACAAGTTCAGAATATACTGAACTTACTTACTCAAACTTTTGCTTCTGAGAATACTTGGGATTTAAGTTTTGGAAGTTAAACTTTTAAATTGTTCAAGCTGTCCGCCATGTCCATTTAATAATCAGCTGTCCTTAGGTAAACAAAGTCATTACAACTTCATGCATTGAGATAACATAAAGCTATCATATTCATTGGAATAACATAAAGCTATCATATTCATTGGAATAACATAAAGCTATCATATGCATTGAGATAACATAAAGCTATCATATTCATTGAGATGACATAAAGCTATCATATTCATTGAGATGACATAAAGCTATCATATTCATTGAGATGACATAAAGCTATCATATTCATTGAGATAACATAAAGCTATCATATTCATTGGAATAACATAAAGCTATCATATTCATTGAGATATCATAAAGCTATCATATGCATTGAGATAACATAAAGCTATCATATGCATTGAGATAACATAAAGCTATCATATGCATTGAGATAACATAAAGCTATCATATGCATTGAGATAACATAAAGCTATCATATGCATTGAGAAAGCGTTATGTTATCATATGCATTGAGAAAGCGTTATGTTATCATATGCATTGAGAAAGCGTTATGTTATCATATGCATTGAGAAAGCGTTATGTTATCATATGCATTGAGAAAGCGTTATGTTATCATATGCATTGCTTTACAGATAAAATCTTAAGGGCCACATAAAAAAACAACTTTCCTACTAAAAGCCTTAACCACAATTCCTTTAGCCAACGATACGACATAAGGTCACAAAGCTCTAGAGATTATAAACTGTAGAATTACTTCCTTATCCACTGTACACATATTCAGAAACCTCTTTCAATACGGAAATATAGAAATCATTAAATTAAATATATCATTATCTAAGCCGAATCGCTGATTCATTATCTCCTACCAGGGATAACAGAATAGACCAATACATAGTTTTCAGTTGGTATTAATGAAAACTGATTTACATTGTGCTGAGAAAAAAGTGAACATATGTTTGATAATTAGCCCAGGCATATTTAGGCAGATTACCTTGGAATTAATTAGTGTTCTATGATGGCATTTGGAAGGACAGCCCACTATTACATTTTTTTAGATCGCTAGAGAATGACTTCCACAGGAGGGGAGAGAGAGGGAGAATTACATCCACAGGAGAGGAAAGAGGGGGAGAATGACTTCCACAGGAGGGGAGAGAGAGGGAGAATGACTTCCACAGGAGGGGAGAGAGAGGGAGAATGACATCCACAGGAGAGGAAAGAGGGGGAGAATGATTTCCACAGGAGGGGAGAGAGGGAGAATGACTTCCACAGGTGACGAGAGAGAAGTGGAGAAAGACTTCTACAGGAGAGGAGAAAGGGGGAGAATGACATCCACAGGAGGGGAGAGAGGGGGAGATTGACTACCACAGGATGGTAGAGAGGGGGAGATTGACTTCCACAGGATGGTAGAGAGGGGGAGATTGACTTCCAGAGGAATAGACTGACTTCCACAGGAGGGTGGATAGGGAGAGAATGACTTCAACAGGATGGTAAAGAGGGGGAGAATGAATTCCACATGATTGTAGAGAGGGGGAGAATGACTTCCACTGGAGAGGAGAGAGGGGATAATGACATCCACAGGAGGGAGGAGAATGACTTCCACAGAAGGGGAGAGAGGGATAATAACATCCATGAGAGGGGGCGAGAATGACTTCCAAAGGAGGGGAGACAGAGGGAGATTGACATCCACAGGATGGCAGAGAGGGGAGAATGACTTCCACAGGATGGTAGAGAGGGGGAGAACGACTTCCACAAGAGGAGAGAATGACTTCCATAGGAGGAGAGATACTGGGAGAATGACTTCCACAGGTTGGTAGAGAGGAGGAGAATGACTTCCACAAGAGGAGAGAATGACTTCCACAGGAGGAGAGATACTGGGAGAATGACTTCCACAGGTTGGTAGAGAGGAGGAGAATGACTTCCACAAGAGGAGAGAATGACTTCCACAGGAGGAGAGATACTGGGAGAATGACTTCCACAGGTTGGTAGAGAGGGATAGAATGACTTCAACAGGAAGGGAGAGAGGGGGATAATGTTTTCCACAAGAGGAGAGAGGGGGATAATGACTTCCACAAGAAGGGAGAGAGAGGGAGAATGACTTCCACAGGAAGGGAGAGAGGGGGAGAATGACTTCCACAGGATGGTAGAGAGGGAGAGAATGACTTCCACAAGAAGGGAGAGAGAGGGAGAATGACTTCCACAGGAAGGGAGAGAGGGGGAGAATGACTTCCACAGGAAGGGAGAGAGGGGGAGAATGACTTCCACAGGATGGTAGAGAGGGAGAGAATGACTTCCACAGGATGGTAAAGAGGGGGAGAATGAATTCCACATGATAGTAGAGAGGGAGATAATGACTTCCACAGGAAGGGAGAGAGGGGGAGAATGACTTCCACAGGATTGTAGAGAGGGGGAGAATGACTTCAACAGGAAGGGAGAGAGGGGGATAATGTTTTCCACAAGAGGAGAGAGGGGGAGAATGACTTCCACAGGAAGGGAGAGAGGGGGAGAATGACTTCCACAGGATTGTAGAGAGGGAGAGAATGACTTCAACAGGAAGGGAGAGAGGGGGAGAATGACTTCCACAGGAAGGGAGAGAGGGGGAGAATGACTTCCACAGGAAGGGAGAGAGGGGGAGAATGACTTCCACAGGAAGGGAGAGAGGGGGAGAATGACTTCCACAGGAAGGGAGAGAGGGGGAGAATGACTTCCACAGGATGGTAGAGTGGGGGAGAATGACTTCCACAGGGCGGGAGAGGGGGGAAATGACTTCCACAAGAGTGGAGAGAGGGAGGAGAATGACTTCCACAAGAGTGGAGAGAGGGGGAGAATGACATCCACTGGAGGGGAGAGGTGGAGAACGACTTCCACAGGAGGGGAGAGAGGGGGAGTATGACTTCCACAGGAGGGAAAGGGAGGGAGATAGAATGACTTCCACAGGAGGGGAGAGGTGGAGAACGACTTCCACAGGAGGGGAGAGAGGGGGAGTATGACTTCCACAAGAGGGACAGGGAGGGAGATAGAATGACTTCCACAGGAGGGGAGAGGTGGAGAACGACTTCCACAGGAGGGGAGAGAGGGGGAGTATGACTTCCACAGGAGGGAAAGGGAGGGAGATAGAATGACTTCCACAGGAGGGGAGAGGTGGAGAACGACTTCCACATGAGGGGAGAGAGGGGGAGAATGACATCCACAGGAGGGGAGAGGTGGAGAACGACTTCCACAGGAGGGGAGAGAGGGGGAGTATGACTTCCACAGGAGGGACAGGGAGGGAGATAGAATGACTTCCACAGGAGGGGAGAGGTGGAGAACGACTTCCACAGGAGGGGAGAGAGGGGGAGTATGACTTCCACATGAGAGTAGAGAATGGGGGAATGACTTCCACATGAGAGTAGAGAGATGGAGAATGACTTCCACAGGAGAGTAGAGAGAGGGAGAATGACTTCCACAGGAGAGTAGAGAGAGGGAGAATGACTTCCACAGGAGAGTAGAGAGAGGGAGAATGACTTCCACAGGAGAGTAGAGAGAGGGAGAATGACTTCCACAGGAGAGTAGAGAGGGGGAAAATGACTTCCACATGAGAGTAGAGAGAGGGAGAATGACTTCCACAGGAGAGTAGAGAGGGGGAGAATGACTTCCACAGGAGAAGCAAGAGGGGGAGAATGACTTCCACAGGAGGGAGGAGAGGGGGAGAATGACTTCCACAGAGATTCAGGAGAGGGGAGAGCGAGAGAGGCCCTTCACACAATATTCATAGAATTTGAATATTCAATAGTCTGCCGGAACATTGACCAACCACAGAACGGTGACTTGAATGGGGATGTCTGTTCTGGGTAGTTTATGTCTATGCTGGTTCACATTGTACCAGGCAATATTTGTTTGTAGTTATTCATTTTCAGGACTAGTAGGAGTGTATCAGACAGTATTTGTTAGTAGTTATTCATTTTCAGGACTAGTAGGAGTGTATCAGACAGTATTTGTTAGTAGTTATTCATTCTCAGGACTAGTAGGAGTGTATCAGACAGTATTTGTTAGTAGTTATTCATTCTCAGGACTAGTAGGAGTGTATCAGACAGTATTTGTTAGTAGTTATTCATTTTCAGGACTAGTAGGAGTGTATCAGACAGTATTTGTTAGTAGTTATTCATTCTCAGGACTAGTAGGAGTGTATCAGACAGTATTTGTTAGTAGTTATTCATTCTCAGGACTAGTAGGAGTGTATCAGACAGTATTTGTTAGTAGATATTCATTCTCAGGACTAGTAGGAGTGTATCAGACAGTATTTGTTAGTAGTTATTCATTCTCAGGACTAGTAGGAGTGTATCAGACAGTATTTGTTAGAAGTTATTCATTTTCAGGACTAGTAGGAGTGTATCAGACAGTATTTGTTAGTAGTTATTCATTCTCAGGACTAGTAGGAGTGTATCAGACAGTATTTGTTAGTAGTTATTCATTCTCAGGACTAGTAGGAGTGTATCAGACAGTATTTGTTAGTAGTTATTCATTCTCAGGACTAGTAGGAGTGTATCAGACAGTATTTGTTAGTAGTTATTCATTCTCAGGACTAGTAGGAGTGTATCAGACAGTATTTGTTAGTAGTTATTCATTTTCAGGACTAGTAGGAGTGTATCAGACAGTATTTGTTAGTAGTTATTCATTCTCAGGACTAGTAGGAGTGTATCAGACAGTATTTGTTAGTAGTTATTCATTCTCAGGACTAGTAGGAGTGTATCAGACAGTATTTGTTAGTAGTTCTTCATTCTCAGGACTAGTAGGAGTGTATCAGACAGTATTTGTTAGTAGTTATTCATTCTCAGGACTAGTAGGAGTGTATCAGACAGTATTTGTTAGTAGTTATTCATTTTCAGGACTAGTAGGAGTGTATCAGACAGTATTTGTTAGTAGTTATTCATTCTCAGGACTAGTAGGAGTGTATCAGACAGTATTTGTTAGTAGTTATTCATTCTCAGGACTAGTAGGAGTGTATCAGACAGTATTTGTTAGTAGTTATTCATTCTCAGGACTAGTAGGAGTGTATCAGACAGTATTTGTTAGTAGTTATTCATTTTCAGGACTAGTAGGAGTGTATCAGACAGTATTTGTTAGTAGTTATTCATTCTCAGGACTAGTAGGAGTGTATCAGACAGTATTTGTTAGTAGTTATTCATTCTCAGGACTAGTAGGAGTGTATCAGACAGTATTTGTTAGTAGTTATTCATTCTCAGGACTAGTAGGAGTGTATCTGGATATATTATCCTCATGACAGACAATATGATTGGCTCTGCTCTGATGGGGCTGAGCTGAGCTCTGTTGGGGACATGACAGACAGCGTATCATTAATATTAACATGCAGCAAACCGCTCCTAAACCCAAGTTGTCTCAAAACAAGTGACATGTTTCCATTTAAAATCTACTTCCTGCTCAGCTCTGGCATTATGCGTTATCATTATTATTTGACACTACTGAGAGTTATAACTCACTTCAACCTGGTGACAACTATGTGTGGTGTAGCGGGAGAGAGAGAAAAACGATGCACACAGAAGTTGGAGGATATCTGTTGTCTATTAGAGTGTTTCAGGTAAGGCAAACCTCCAACGTATAAGGAAACAAAAGGAACAAACAGGAGAAAGAGAGGAGAGGGGGAGGACTGGGTCTGTTGTAGTTAGTCTGCTACACATCACAGTATCTATGCTGAAAGCATTTTGTTCTTTCAAAAACAATCTCAAAATGTATCCTCTGTCGAGAAGAAGCACACACACGCACAGCAAGAAACATGTCAACCGTGTAAAACAGGACAGATACATTTTGAAGCATCAGTGTGAACATGGAGCTTGATACTAATTTGGTACTTTTTGATTGAAAGTTTTCTCTCCTTTGAATGCTGAGAGAAAAAAATTAGTATTAACGCTTTTAACCATCTTAACGACCAGAGGCCCCACAGATAAGTGTAATTTGTATCAGAGACTATAATCGAACTGTATTATACAGACTATAACACTATAACATATGTGGGTGTGTAGAACTATGAATACATTTACTCAGAGTTTGGAGCATAAATATAACTTCAAAAGTGACTTTTCTACAGAGGGCCTGCTAAGGATTTACTTTCATCAACTTCAAAGTGCTTGGAGCTCTTTCAGCTTTCCACATATAGCGGAAACCCTCAGATTCTTACTATTGTATCTCACGGTGCTTTTAGGAAGTATTCTGAAGTTACACTTTAGGCTCCCATGGGACCTGATGCTTAGAGGAGAACGATCCTCTTTTTTTGGTTTTGGTTGCAAATCAATCAAAGGAATAAAAATAGACTGGTAGGTCTGAGCAAGCACAACTCGACACACACCCATCCCACCTGCGTGTCCGGAATCACACTCCTCCAGATCCTCGTCATCGCTGGAACACTCCGCCGACGATACTATGTCATCTGTCGTCTGCCGGGGCAAGGGCGGCACCGGGACAGACAGAGAAGAGACAGCAGAGAACATGGTGAGAGGCTGCACATCACAGACAGTGGACCCATACAGTCACCTAAGTTAAATGTATCTGTATGGAAGATTGACCCTACCAGAAGAGAACCTAGAGAGGAAATAGAGCACATCCAGTCTCCTACTACCATCCCACTCCAGCCTGTACTAAATACCTAGACAGTCTGTACTAAATACCTAGACAGCCTATACTAGATACCTAGACAGTCTGTAATAAATATCTAGACAGCCTATACTAGATACCTAGACAGCCTATACTAGGTACCTAGACAGCCTATACTAGATACCTAGACAGCCTATACTAGATACATAGACAGCCTATACTAGATACCTAGACAGCCTATACTAGATACCTAGACATTCTGTACAAAATACCTAGACAGCCTGTACTAAATATCTAGACAGTCTGTACTAAATACCTAGACAGCCTATACTAGATACCTAGACAGCCTATACTAGATACCTAGACAGTCTGTACTAAATACCTAGACAGTCTGTACTAAATATCTAGACAGCCTATACTAGATACCTAGACAGTCTGTACTAAATATCTAGACAGCCTATACTAGATACCTAGACAGTCTGTACTAGATACCTAGACAGCCTATACTAGGTACCTAGACAGCCTATACTAGATACCTAGACAGCCTATACTAGATACCTAGACAGCCTATACTAGATACCTAGACAGCCTATACTAGATACCTAGACATTCTGTACTAAATACCTAGAAAGCCTGTACTAAATATCTAGACAGTCTGTACTAAATATCTAGACAGTCTGTACTAAATACCTAGACAGCCTATACTAGATACCTAGACATCCTATACTAGATACCTAGACAGTCTGTACTAAATACCTAGACAGTCTGTACTAAATATCTAGACAGCCTATACTAGATACCTAGACAGCCTATACTAAATACCTAGACAGCCTATACTAGATACCTAGACAGCCTATACTAAATACCTAGACAGCCTATACTAGATACCGAGACAGCCTATACTAAATACCTAGACAGCCTATACTAAATACCTAGACAGCCTATACTAAATACCTAGACAGTCTGTACTAAATACCTAGACAGCCTATACTAAATACCTAGACAGCCTATACTAGATACCTAGACAGCCTATACTAAATACCTAGACAGCCTATACTAGATACCGAGACAGCCTATACTAAATACCTAGCCAGCCTGTACTAAATACCTAGACATTCTGTACTAAATACCTAGCCAGCCTATACTAGATACCTAGACAGCCTGTACTAGATAACTAGACAGCCTATACTAGATACCTAGACAGCCTATACTAAATACCTAGACAGCCTATACTAAATACCTAGACAGCCTGTACTAAATACCTAGACATTCTGTACTAAATACCTAGACAGCCTATACTAGATACCTAGACAGTCTGTACTAAATACCTAGACAGCCTATACTAGATACCTAGACAGTCTATACTAGATACCTAGACAGTATGTACTAAATATCTAGACAGCCTATACTAGATACCTAGACAGTCTGTACTAGATACCTAGACAGCCTATACTAGGTACCTAGACAGCCTATACTAAATATCTAGACAGCCTATACTAGATACCTAGACAGCCTATACTAAATACCTAGACAGCCTATACTAGATACCTAGACAGCCTATACTAAATACCTAGACAGCCTATACTAGATACCTAGACAGCCTATACTAAATACCTAGACAGCCTATACTAAATACCTAGACAGCCTGTACTAAATACCTAGACAGTCTGTACTAAATACCTAGACAGCCTATACTAAATACCTAGACAGCCTATACTAGATACCTAGACAGCCTATACTAAATACCTAGACAGCCTATACTAGATACCGAGACAGCCTATACTAAATACCTAGCCAGCCTGTACTAAATACCTAGACATTCTGTACTAAATACCTAGCCAGCCTATACTAGATACCTAGACAGCCTGTACTAGATAACTAGACAGCCTATACTAGATACCTAGACAGCATGTACTAAATATCTAGACAGCATATACTAAATACCTAGACAGTCTGTACTAAATACCTAGCCAGCCTATACTAGATACCTAGCCAGCCTGTACTAAATATCTAGACAGCCTATACTAGATAACTAGACAGCTTATACTAAATACCTAGACAGCCTATACTCGATACCTAGACAGCCTATACTAAATACCTAGACAGCCTATACTAGATACCTAGACAGCCTATACTAGATACCTAGACAGCCTATACTAGATACCTAGACAGCCTATACTAGATACCTAGACAGCCTATACTAGATACCTAGACAGCCTATACTAGATACCTAGACAGCCATACTAGATACCTAGACATTCTGTACAAAATACCTAGACAGCCTGTACTAAATATCTAGACAGTCTGTACTAAATACCTAGACAGCCTATACTAGATACCTAGTGCATGTATTCTAATAAATATCAAGGACCTTAATAGGCAGCCCTAGAACAGTGCATCGATTTCACGATTTTCCACTTCCTGTCAGGAAGTTTGCTGTTAAAGGAGTTCTGTTTTACTCACAGATATAATTCAAACGGTTTTAGAAACTAGAGAGTGTTTTCTATCCAATAGTAATATAATAATATGCATATTGTCGAGCAAGAATTGAGTACGAGGCCGTTTAAATTGGGCACGATTTTCACCCAAAGTGAAAACAGCGCCCTCTGTCCTCAACAGGTTTTTAGCTTCCTATCAATCAATTTTTTGAAACCAGTGGACAGCCCAGTGAAAAATGCGCTCTTGCAACAGCTGCATAGTGCGGACCCCACCTATGGAATAAAAGTGGAGTCTTATAAAACTCAGCAAAAAAGAAGCATTCCTTCACTGTCAGTGCGTTTATTTCAGCTAACTTAACATGTGTAAATATTTGTATGAACATAACAAGATTCAACAACTGATACATAAGCTGAACAAGTTCCATAGATGTGACTAAAATAAATGTAATAATGTGTCCCCTGAACAAAGGGGGGGAGGGGGAATTAAAGTAACCAGTCAGTATCTTGTGTGGCCACCAGCTGCATTAAGTACTGCAGTGCATCTCCTCCTCATGGACTGCACCAGATTTGCTCCGTTCTTGCTGTGAGATGTTACCCCACTCTTCACCAAGGCACCTGCAAGTTCCTGGACATTTTGGGAGGAATGGCCCTAGCCCTCACCCTCGATCCAACAGGTCCAGACGTGCTCAATGGGATTGAGATCCGGGCTCTTTGTGGCCATGGCAGAACACTGACATTCCTGTTTGCAGGAAATCACGCACAGAAGAGCAGTATGGCTGGTGGCATTGTCCTGCTGGAGGGTCATGTCAGGATGAGCCTGTAGGAAGGGAACCACAATGAGGAGGGAGGATGTCTTCCCTGTAACGCACAGAGTTGAGATTGCCTGCAATGACAACAAGATCAGTCCGATGATGCTGTGAACAAACCGCCCCAGACCATGACGGACCCTCCACCTCCAAATCGATCCCGCTCAGAGTACAGCCTCGGTGTAACGCCATTCTTCGACGATAAACGTGAATCTCCGACCATCCCTGTTGAGAGAGAGTAGGGCAGAGTAGGGCTACAGAGTAGGCGGGGTAATAGTCCTTAGTCTTGGGGTCATGTTAGGTAAAACTATTTGGCTAATCTATACTTCCATATTTCAAAGTCCTATTTCTTGAAGATCAAGGGGGATATAACATTATTTGGAATGACTGGAATTCTGATAGACTTTGGGTTTTTAATGATATATATAATAATTAATAGTATTATTATATGTACGTAGAAAGCGATGGGTTAGTAGAAGAAGCCTACGTAACCAAACCCATAAAGTAACATTGAACATCCATATATGGCCAGCTTGTAAACTTTACAATGATTTATCCTGCAATAGATGTCGTTCAATTGGTAACATACATTTTGTCTTTTCTAATGCCTCTGAAGGGACGAAGTAATCTTAAAATAATGGAAGGGTAATAAGATGATTAACTTACTAAGTTTGGGTAATTCAAAAGTTACAGTTACTGATTACAATTTTGTACAGTAACTATAACTGTAACGGATTACATTTCCTAAGTAACCATGCACAACCGTGGTTGCACAGAATAAATACACATTATGTAATACTGTGGCGCTGTCTGTGATGTCATAATTAAATATATTGTAAGTGCTTTTATTTTGGCTAAGCCCAGCTGCTTTTGGTTCATTTCTAATGGGGAAGATGAGGGTAATATTCACATTGTTGCCCATAGAGAATTGTTATTGTACATTACGACTACTACAGCCCACTAAAGCCTGTTGCAAGCCAAATCTACGTCTAAAATTGCACCTATTCCGATGTAGTGCACTACTTTAAACAGGGTCATATAGCTCAAAAGGAGTGCACTAGCATGCCATTTGGTACACAGTCAATACCAATGAGCGAATAAAAGGGAATAAGAATCATGTACAACAGGGGCTCTGGAGTATATTTTATCAGTTAGTACAGCATTTTCAACTTTCAATTTTGTAAATAGAGACTTAATGAATATGCTTAATTGGGTTTGTGCTCATTAGAGAGCTGAACTCAGAAGGGACCTCGTTGTTAATTGTGAAAAGTAAAGATTTCGCGCTTAGCGGCTTGCGTAATGAACGATGAACAGCAAAGCACATTGTTCTGTATCACATGAAATAATAAGAACTTCTGTGAGAGAGGAGCATTACGATGCAAGAACAGACCAGGTAAATGTCAAACGTATCTTTTTGAACTCAAACAACCTGCCCTTCAATTCAATCAAAGAACTATATTCTTGCTGTGTTTACAGTATTTCTGAGGGAGAACTGTTCAAGAGTCATTAGCCCTGACCAAGGCACCCTATTCCCAGGGCACTGGTGAAAAGTAGTGCGCTAGGGAATAGGGTGCCCCCCCCCTCCCCTCTTCACAATTCCCTATTTGAAACACGGACCTGTCATTTAAACATCCATGTACACAGTAACAACCTTGCAAGCGTTCACAGAACAGCATGTGTGTCGAGCACATTTTAGCTGCGGCTCCAGCATAGCTCATATCCACACTGCAACAGCATGGGAAGAATCTCATCTCTCGCTCTCCCTGTCTTTCTCGCTTTCTCTCCCTACCTCCCTACCTCTCCCTACCTCTCTCTCTCTCTCTCCCTACCCCCCTCTTTCTCTCTCTCTCTCCTCTCTCCTCTCTTTCTCTCTCCTACCTCTCCCTAACTCTCTCTCCCTCTCCCTACCTCTCCTCTTGCTCTCCCTACCTCTCCCTACCTCTCCCTACCTCTCTCCTACTCTCCTTACCTCTCTCTCTCTCCCTCCTCTCTGGTGTTAGTTCAAGCCCTCCCTGATGACCTTGTCCTCAGCAGCAGCAGCAGCAGCAGTGAATTAAGGATCAGGGCCAATATACCATTTCCTTTTTACCAATTCCACAGGAAGATAAGTGGACTGCTGTTTGATACAGGCTGTTTGATTAGGGCTGTTTGATATGGGCCACCGCGGCAATTATGACTGCACTGTGGCACTGCATCCCAAACAAACCTATTTGATATATACTGCACTAGGGCCCTGGCCAAAAGTAGTGTACTATGTAGGGAAATAGGGTGCCTTTTGTGACCCAGTCTGTGACTCTGGCAGCCTGCTACCCTTCTCCCAGTGCGTTGTTAGTGCTCTCTGTGTACAGAAGCCAGGCCGATTAATAAATAGCCCACACAACTATTGCACTGAAACTGCCATGCGAGATGGTAGTGTGAACAATGATATGTATTTTGTACTCTTTTTTTCGTTATTTTTCTTTTATCCTCTGTGGTATGTATGACCTGAGAGGAAACAAATAATGCTGAACGGAGGAAGTCTGAAAAAGAGAGGATGAGCAGAGGAAAGTAGAGAAGGGAGAGGAGATGAGGAGAGGAGATGAGGAGAGGAGATGAGGAGAGGAGAGGAGAGGAGAGGAGAGGAGGGGAGAGGAGAGGAGAGGAGAGGGAGGAGGAGAGGAGAGGGAAGAGGAGAGGAAGAGGAGAGGAGAGGAGAGGAGAGGAGAGGAGAGGAGAGGAGAGAGATGAGAGGAGAGAGGAGAGGAGAGGAGAGGAGAGGAGAGAGAGGACCCATAAGGGTGGCTCTTTGGAAAATATCAATATTGATCTTGGAAATCACTTAGGTCATGATTTTGGAAATTATAGTTGGTTATAGAACCCATTTAGCTGTAATACATCTTTGTACATTAAGGAACACATAAATATCTGAAAATGAACCTCTGCGGGTCTGTAATGGTATATCGTTGGGTTTAATGGCGGGCTGGTGTTCTATTGACAGCTCTATATTATCTATTATCTCTAATGTATTTGGTTTTAACGAAAAGCAATCATGTAATTGTAGACCTCATCCAGCAGCATCATACGTTACCACTCCACTGAGACATACGCGAACGTCCACATCTAAGAATAGGACTTTGTCGTCCAGCTGTTAATAGTATATGTGCCACCTATAGTTCCCCCTCCACCCACCCTCCTCCTCCTCTCTATCCCCTCTCATCTATCTGTGAGGGCGTGAGTGAAAAGAGTTGTGCAGCCTATTGATAGTTATAAGGCTGAATGCCATCGATTCCCATGTAATACAACCTCTCCTCCTTATCGTTCTGTCAAAGCCCAGATCAGACTGAACACAGATCAGACATGATAACACAAGATCAGACATGATAAACACAGATCAGGACATGATAACCACAGATCAGACATGATAACAAGATCAACATGATAACACAGATCAGACATGATAACACAGAACAGACACAATCAAATGAAAGCTTCCTTCACGATGATGACTATCTGAGGGAGTGCGATTTTGGTATTTTTCTTTTTTTAAAACGGAGGCCTCCTACTAGCCCTCCAACACCACTTCCAGCAGCATCTGGTCCTCCATCCAGGGACTGACCAGGACCCAAACCTGCTTAGCTTAGAGGCAAGCCAGCAGTGGGTTCCAAATAGTATGCTGCGGCTGGAGGGGACGGGGAGTCGAGGAGTGGAGGAGAGACGAGAGGAGGAGAGAGAGAGGAGAGGAGAGAGAGGAGAGGAGAGGAGAGGAGAGGAGAGGAGAGAAGAGAGGAGGTGGAAGAGGAGAGATAAAGAGCGAAAGGGAGGGTTGTACGTATGTATTTATAATCCATGGCATACTGTTTGCTGTATGTGGAAACATATCCCTCCTCCAATATCCCTCTCTCAAACCACAGAGGAGCTCAAGGTTACCGCGACAACAACACGGAACATGCTTCTTATCCCCCGTGTGTGTTACATTTGCCATTCTTCTACTGTGTGGCCGGCCACTCTGATCTCCACGACGACAACTCACACCGCTAGGGATAGCCATGGAAACGGTCAGAGAGTATAAAAAGGCAGAGCTTGAGTTAGAATTGATTCTGCTTCCTTGTTCTCACCCCACAAAACATCTCTACGCCTTGGGGGTTGTGCTCTGTTGTCGCATTGTAAATAAGCAAATTGGGTTTTGATGGATGAGAGATATGTGGCCTTGTTGGATGCTGTTGTCCTTTACCTTAAAGCCCCCCCCCCCTTTCCCTTCTTGCCATCTGGGCAGAAAACAGCAGTGTATATGTTAAGATAAAAGTATCGGTGTAATATGTAAATACCCCTGCTCTGTGAGTCCCCCATATATATGAATATATGGACAGAGTTAACATCCCTTCCCTTAGGCTCTGACACAGCCTGTACCATCTCATATTGATGTAGAAGCCAATCTGTGGGGTTCAGCAGATCGGTTGGAGGTGTAAATTGTGCCTTTGTTGTTCTAACCCAAGGGAAAATAAAGTGTTTGGCTCAAATGGAACCCTTTTCCCTATATAGTGCACTACTTTAAACAGGGCCCATATAGTTCTAGTCAAAAGTAGTGCACTATATAGGGAATAGGGTGCCAGTAGGGACCCATTACATGTCTGTGCCACTATATCTCATCAGAGTCCTGTAGGGCTGGAGGGTTTATCCGGCTAACCAGATCACAGGCTATAGACGGCCCAGAGCTGTAAACATAAATGTAAATAAAGAATACACCACTAACTCAGGTGAGAGGACAGTTCTACAAGTGCACTACTAACCTCAGGTGTGAGACAGTTCTACAACGTGCACTACTAACCTCAGGTGAGAGACAGTTCTACAACGTGCCACTACTAACCTCAGGTGAGAGACAGTTCTTACAACGTGCACTACAACCTCAGGTGAGAGGACAGTTCTACAACGTGCACTACTAACCTCAGGGAGAGACAGTTCTACAACGTGCACTACTAACCTCAGGTGAGAGACAGTTCTACAAGTGCACTACCTACCTCAGGTGAGAGACATTTCTACAACGGTGCACTACTAACCTCAGGTGTGAGACAGTTCTCCAACTCTGCACTACCATACCTCAGGTGTGAGACATTTCTACAAAGTGCACTACTAACCTCAGGTGTGAGACAGTTCTTACACGTGCACTACTAACCTCAGTTGGAGACAGTTCTACAATGGCACTACTAACCTCAGGTGAGAGGACAGTTCTACAAGTGCACTACTAACCTCAGGTGAGAGACAGTTCTACAAGTGCACTACAACCCTCAGGTGAGAGACAGTTCTACAAAGTGCACTACTACACCTCAGGTGAGAGAACAGTTCTACAACGTGCACTACTAACCTCAGGTGTGAGACAGTTCTACAATGTGCACTACTAACCTCAGGTGTGAGACAGTTCTACAACGTGCACTACTAACCTCAGGTGAGAGCCAGTTCTACAACGTGCACTACTAACCTCAGGTGGAGGAGTTCTACAACGTGCACTACTAACTCAGGTGAGAGACAGTTCACAACGTGCACTACTAACCTCAGGTGTGAGACAGTCTACAACGTGCACTACTAACCTCAGGTGAGAGACAGTTCTACAATGTGCACTACTAACCTCAGGTGTGAGACAGTTCTACAACGTGCACTACTAACCTCAGGTGAGAGACAGTCTACAACGTGCACTACTAACCTCAGGTGAGAGACAGGTCTACAACGTGCACACTAAACCTCAGGTGAGGAGACAGTTTCTACAACGTGCACTACTAACCTCAGGGAGAGACAGTTCTACAACGTGCACTACTAACCTCAGGTGTGAGAAGTTCTACAAAGTGCACTACTAACCTCAGGTGAGAGACAGTTCTTACAACGTGCACTACTAACCTCAGGTGTGAGACAGTTCTACAATGTGCACTACTCAAAACCTCAGGTGACGAGACAGTTCTACAACGTGCACTACTAACCTCAGTTGAGACAGTCTACAATCGTGCAACTACATAACCTCAGGTGAGAGACAGTTCTACAACGTGCACTACTAACCTCAGGTGAGAGACAGTTCTACAACGTGCATACTAACCTCAGGTGAGAGACAGTTCTACAAGTGCACTACTAACCTCAGGTGAGAGACAGTTCTACAACGTGCACTACTAACCTCAGGTGAGAGACAGTTCTACAACGTGCACTTACTAACCTCAGGTGAGAGACAGTTCTACAACGTGCACTACTAACCTCAGGTGAGAGACAGTTCTACAACGTGCACTACTAAACCTCAGTGAGAGACAGTTCTACAACGTGCACTACTAACCTCAGGTGAGAGACAGTTCTACAACGTGCACTACTACCTCAGGTGAGAGACAGTTCTACAACATGCACTACTAACCTCAGGTGTGAGGACAGTTCTACAACGTGCACTACTAACCTCAGGTGAGAGACAGTTCTACAAACGTCACTACTAACCTCAGGTGAGAGACAGTTCTACAACGTGCACTACTAACCTCAGGTCAGAGACAGTTCTACAACGTGCACTACTAACCTCAGGTGAGAGACAGTTTCTACAAGTGCACTACTAACCTCAGGTGAGAGACAGTTCTACAACGTGCACTACTAACCTCAGGTCAGGAGACAGTTCTACAACGTGCACTACTAACCTCAGGTGAGAGAAATTTCTACAACGTGCACTACTAACCTCAGGTCAGAGACAGTTCTACAACGCACTACTAACCTCAGGTGAGATGACAGTTCTACAACGGCACTACTAACCTCAGGTGAGAGACACGTTCTACAATGTGCACTACTAACCTCAGGTGAGAGACAGTTCTACAAACGTGCACTACTAACCTCAGATATGAGACCATTTCTACAACGTGCACTACTAACCTCAGGTGTGAGACAGTTTACAACGTGCACTACTAACCTCAGGTCAGAGACAGTCTACAACGTGCACTACTAACTCAGGTGTGAGACGTTCTACAACGTGCACTACTAACCTCAGGTGTGAGACAGTTCTACAACGTGCACTACTAACCTCAGGTGTGAGGACAGTTCTACAACGTGCACTACTAACCTCAGGTGAGAGACAGTTCTACAACGTGCACTACTAACCTCAGGTGTGAGACAGTTCTACAATGTGCACTACTAACCTCAGGTGAGAGACAGTTCTACAACGTGCACTACTAACCTCAGGTGAGAGACAGTTCTACAACGTTGCACTATCAACTCAGGTGAGAGACAGTTCTACAACGTGCACTACTAAACCTCAGGTGAGAGACAGTTCTACAAACGTGCACTACTAACCTCAGGTGAGAGGACGTTTACAACGTGCACTACAACCTCAGGTCAGAGACAGTTCTACAACGTGCACTACTAACCTCAGGGCGAGAGACCAGTTCTACAACGTGCATACTAACCTCAGGTGAGAGACAGTTCTACAACGTGCACTACTAACCTCAGGTGAGAGGACGTTCAAACTGCACTAAACCTCAGAATGAGACAGTTCTACAACGTGGCCTACTAACCTCAGGTGAGAGACAGTTCTACAACGTGCACTACTAACTCAGGTGAAAGACAGTTCTAACACGTGCACTAACCTCAGTGTGAGACAGTTTCTACAAGTGCACTACTAACCTCAGGTGAGAGACAGTTCTACAACGTGCACTACTAACTCTAGGTGAGAGACAGTTCTACAAAGTGCACTACTAACCTCAGGTGAGAGACAGTTCTACAACGTGCACTACTAACCTCAGGGAGAGACAGTTCTACAACGTGCACTACTAACCTCAGTGTGAGACAGTTCTACAACGTGCACTACTACCTCAGGTGAGAGACAGTTCTACAACGTGCACTACTAACCTCAGGTGAGAGACAGTTCTACAACGTGCACTACACCTCAGGTGAGAGGACAGTTCTACAACGTGCACTATACACCTCAGGTGAGAGACAGTTTACAAACGTGCACTACTAACCTCAGGTCAGAGACAGTTCTACAATGTGCACTACTAACCTCAGGTGAGAGGCGTTCTACAACGTGCACTACCTACTCAGGTGTGAGACGTCCACAACGTGCACTACCTATCAGGTATGAGACATTTCCACAACGTGCACTACTAACCTCAGGTGTGAGACAGTTCTACAACCATGTGCACTACCTACCTCAGTGTGAGACAGTTCTACAACGTGATACTAACCTCAGGTGAGACAGACAGATGAGTGTTCCAACAAAGTAACTCAGTTGTTATAATAGTGTAGCACAGCTACTGACAACTGTGAAACATCAGTGAATATTCATCAGCACACAGTGATCATAGAAGTATGTACAAGGACTTAGGGAAAGTTGTAATCACCACAAAATAGTTGGAATTAGAGGGCTGCGTTTTAGCTCAAGGTTTTGGTCTGAATGTGATTCATTCTGCACCTTTTAAGAGGTCAAGCTGATTGCGGGTCTAGCTGGTGATTGTTCAGTTGATTGGCGTGGTAATTATAGGCCTTTTTCTGATAACGGTGGCTGCAGCACAAGCCGCTCTGGGATTCTCAGAGTTCTAGAAGCATTGATTAGTTTCCGTAAAGAGAGATGCTCCATGTTCACATTTTGTAGCCTTACTTCTCCCACAAGGAGAATGGCAAGTCTGTGTGCATGCGTAATCGTAAGTCTATCTGTATTGATCTCAATGAGATTGTTTTAGCATGCTAGGCTTTATAATGACCTCTGTAGTCTCAGTACTGATTGTGTCATTCCTTTGTTGTTTTAGAGGCTAAAGATGATATAACAGCATTTATGGTGAATGTCAGATATAGTCCTCATATCTAAAGCGTTCTGCATCCTCCGCCTTGCATTATTCACATCGAAAAACACCATGGCCACACACACACACACACACACACACACAAACACACACACACACACACACACACACACACCACAAACACACACACACAGTCACACACTCCCTTCTTGCAGGAAAGAAGATTGAAGAAGTTTGTGAGAATAATGCAGAAAAAATAAATCACTTTGCTGCCAAAATATACCCACTGCATGTTATGGAGATTTAGCCTGAGAATTGGATTCCTCCAGCTGTGAAATCCCTTTCTGTATTCTTGCCGGCCATACACATCATTATTCTACCCTACAAAATACTACAGAGCCAGGCAACACTATTTTCTTCTTCGATGCACAGGCAATTTTGCTTTTGAAAAGTTGCGTTCCATTGCAGTCATTTACTTCACCTGCCTAGCGTTGTTGTTTGATGTTTCTGACCATCTCATACAGAGGTGTATGATTCATGCGTCAGTCATTGGTTTTGCATCCGCATAAAGATGGGGAATAAAGCTCCAAATCTTGACTATCTTAGACTATCTCCGATAAAATCATGCTGGGTTTGACTTTGAATATAATTCAATGTCATGAATGCAACTGATCTGCATTATATTCAAAGAAATAGAGGACATGAGTGATTCAGAACCTGTTCACTTAGATTATTTTTCTCAAACCTGTATAAACTGAAGGAACAAGCTAGACTCCTCCTTTTGCCAATTCACAACTCAGCGATACCTGCCCACTTATATTGAACTTACCAAGCCTGTGTAGCGTGGTGATGGAACTAACCCCGAGCTCCTTCTTTCCTCGACCCCTCAAATCTTTTCTGTTCAGTTCAGTACTAGTGTTCTGCTAGTCTTCTAGTGTTTGCTAGTGTTCTAGCGTTCTGCTAGTGTTCGTAGTGGTCTAGAGTTTGCTGGTGTTCTAGTGTTCATGCTGTGTTTGCTAGTGTTCTAGTGTTCTGTAGTGGTCTAGTGTTTTTTAGTTTCTGTCTTATATAGTGTTCTGCTAGTGTTCTAGTGTTCGCTAGGTCTAGAGTTCTGCTAGTGTTGCTAGTGTTCTGCTAGTGGTCTAGAGTTCTGCTAGTGTTCTAGTGTTCTGCTAGTGTTCTAGGTTCTGCTAGTGTTCTAGTGTTCTGCTGTGGTTAGTGTTTTGCTAGTGTTCTAGTGTTATGCTAGTGTTCTGCTACTGTTCTAGTGTTCTGCTAGCGGTCTAGAGTTCTGCTAGTGTTTCTAGTTTTGCTAGTGTTCTGCTAGTGGTCTAGAGTTCTGCTAGTGTTATCTAGTGTTCTGCTAGTGTTCTAGTGTTCTGCTAGTGGTCTAGGTTCTGCTAGTGTTCTAGTGTTTCTGCTAGTGTCTAGAGATCAGCTAGTGGTCTAGAGTTCTGCTAGTGTTCTAGTGTTCTGCTAGTGTTCTAGTGTTCGTAGCTAGGTTAGAGTTCTGCTAGTGGTCTAGAGTTCTGCTAGTGTTCTAGTGTTACTGCTAGTGTTCTAGTGTTTGCTAGTGGGTCTAGAGTTCTGCTAGTGGTCTTGGTTCTCTAGTGGTCTAGAGTTCTGCTAGTGTTCTAGTGTTCTGCTAGGTTGATTTTATGTAGTGTTCTAGAGTTCTGCTAGTGGTCTAGAGTTCTGTAGTGGTCTAGAGTGTGCTATGTCTAGAGTTGTGGCTAGTGTTCTAGAGTTCTGCTAGTGTTCTAGAGTTCTGCTAGTGAGTTCTAGAGTTCTGCTAGTGCCATGCTAGTGTTCCAGTGTTCTGCTAGTGTTCTAGTGTTTCTGCTAGTGGTCTAGAGTTCTGCTAGTGGTCTAGAGTTCTGCTAGTGTTCTAGTGTTCTGCTAGTGTTCTAGAGATCAGCTAGTGGTCTAGAGTTCTGCTAGTGTTCTAGTGTTCTGCTAGAGTTCTAGTGTTCTGCGTGGTTAGAGTTCTGCTAGTGGTCTAGAGTTCTGCTAGTGTTCTAGTGTTCTGCTAGTGTTCTAGTGTTCTGCTAGTGGTCTAGAGTTCTACTAGTGGTCTAGAGTTCTGCTAGTGTTCTAGTGTTCTGTAGTGTTCTAGAGTTCTGCTAGTGGTCTAGAGTTGTGCTAGTGTTCTAGAGTTCTGCTAGTGTTCTAGAGTTCTGCTAGTGTTCTAGAGTCTGCTAGTGGTCTAGAGTTGCTAGTGTCATGCTAGTGTTCTAGTGTTCTGCTAGTGTTCTAGTGTTCTGCTAGTGGTCTAGAGTTCTGCTAGTGGTCTAGAGTTCTACTAGTGTTCTAGTGTTCTGCTAGTGGTCTAGAGTCTGCTAGTGTTAGAGTTCTGCTAGTGGTCTAGAGTTCTGATAGTGGTTTAGAGTTCTGCTAGTGTTCTAGTGGCTGCTAGTGTCTAGTGTTCTGCTAGTGTTCTAGTGTTCTGTAGTGGTCTAGAGTTCTGATAGTGGTCTAGAGTTTGATAGTGGTCTAGAGTTCGGTTAGTGTTCTAGTGTTCTGCTAGTGGTCTAGAGTTCTGCTAGTGTTCTAGTGTTCTGCTAGTGGTCTAGTGTTCTGCTAGTGTTCTAGTGTTCTGCTAGTGGTCTAGAGTTCTGCTAGTGTTCTAGTGTTCTGCTAGTGTTCTAGCGTTCTGCTAGTGTTCTGCTAGTGGTCTAGAGTTTGCGTGGTGTTTAGTGTTCTGCTAGTGTTCTGCTAGTGTTCTAGTGTTCTGCTAGTGTTCTAGTGTTCTGCTAGGGGTCTAGTGTTTTTTGCTAGTGTTCTAGTGTTATGCTAGTGTCTGCTAGTGTTCTGGTTCTGCTAGCGGTCAGAGTTCTGCTAGTGTTCTGCTAGTGTTCTGTAGTGGTCTAAAGTTCTGCTAGTGTTCTAGTGTTCCTGCTAGTGTTTAGTGTTCTGCTAGTGTTCTAGTGTTCTGCTAGTGGTCTAGTGTTTTGCTATGTGTTAGTGTTATGCTAGGTTCTGCTAGTGTTCTAGTGTTCTGCTAGTGGTCTAGAGTTCTACTAGTGTTCTAGTGTTCTGCGAGTGTTCTGCTAGTGTTCTAGTGTTCTGCTAGTGTTCTGATGTTCTGCTAGTGTTCTAGTGTTCTAGTGTTCTGCTAGTGTTCTAGTGTTCTGCTAGTGGTCTAGAGATCAGCTAGTGGTAGAGTTTCTATGTAGGTTGCTAGTTTCTAGTGTTTGCTAGTGGTTAGAGTTTGCTAGTTGGTCTAGAGTTCTGCTAGTGTTCTAGTGTTCTGCTAGTGTTCTAGTGTTCTGCTAGTGGTCTAGAGTTCTGCTAGTGGTCTTGAGTTCTGCTAGTGGTCTAGAGTTCTGCTAGTGTTCTAGTGTTCTGCTAGTGTTCTAGAGTTATGCTAGTGTTCTAGAGTTCTGCTAGTGGTCTAGAGTTCTGTAGTGGTCTAGAGTTGTGCTAGTGTTTAGAGTTGTGCTAGTGTTCTAGAGTCTGCTAGTGTTCTAGAGTTCTGCTAGTTGGTAGAGTCTGCGTATGCCATGCTAGTGTTCTGCGAGTGTTCTGCTAGTGTTCTGATGTTCTGCTAGTGTTCTAGAGTATGCTAGTGGTCTAGAGTTCTGCTAGTGTTCTGATGTTCTGCTAGTGTTCTGATGTTCTGCTAGTGTTCTAGTGTTCTGCTAGGTGAGTCTGTATGTCTAGAGTTCTGCTAGTGTCTAGTGTTATTGCTAGTGGTCTAGAGTTCTGCTAGTGCTCTAGTGTTCTGCTAGTTGTCTAGAGGTCTGCTAGTCTTCTAGTGTTCTGCTAGTGGTCTAGTGTTCTGCTAGTGTTCTAGAGTTCTGCTAGTGTTCTAGTGTGCTGCTAGTGTTCTAGTGTTGTGCTAGTGGTCTAGAGTGCTGCTAGTGGTCTAGAGTGCTGCTAGTGCTCTAGTGTTCTGCTAGTGTTCTAGAGTTTTGCTAGTGTTCTAGTGTTCTGCTTGTGTTCTAGAGTTCTGCTAGTGTTCTAGTGTTCTGCTAGTGGTCTGGAGTTCTGCTAGTGTTCTAGTGTGCTGCTAGTGTTCTAGTGTTCTGCTAGTGGTCTAGAGTTCTGCTAGTGCTCTAGTGTTCTGCTAGTGTTCTAGAGTTCTGCTAGTGTTCTAGTGTTCTGCAAGTGTTCTAGAGTTCTGCTAGTGGTCTAGAGTTTGTAGTGTCTAGAGTTCTGCTAGTGTTCTAGAGTTCTGCTAGTGTTCTAGTGTTCTGCTAGTGTTCTAGAGTTCTGCTAGTGTTCTAGAGTTCTGCTAGTGTTCTAGTGTTCTGCTAGTGTTCTAGTGTTCTGCTAGTGTTCTGCTAGTGTTCTAGTGTTCTGCTAGTATTCTACAGTTCTGCTAGTGTTCAGTGTTCTGCTAGTGTTCTGCTAGTGTTCTAGTGTTCTGCTAGTGTTCTAGTGTTCTGCTAGTGTTCTAGTGTTTCTATGTGTTCTAAAGATCGCTAGTGTTCTAGTGTGCTGCTAGTGTTCTAGTATTCTGCTAGTGGTCTAGAGTTCCACTAGTGGTCTAGAGTTCTGATAGTGTTCTAGAGTTCTGCTAGTGGTCTAGAGTTCTACTAGTGTTTCTAGTGTTTGCTAGTGGTCTAGAGTCCTGCTAGTGTTCTAGAGTTCTGCTAGTGGTCTAGGAGTTCTGATAGTGGTCTAGAGTTCTGCTAGTGTTCTAGTGTGCTGCTAGTGGTCTAGTGTTCTGCTAGTGTTTAGTGTTCTGCTAGTGGTCTAGAGTTCTGATAGTGGCTTAGAGTTCTGATATGGTACTAGAGTTCTGCTAGTGTTCTAGTGTTCTGCTAGTGGTCTAGAGTTCTGCTAGTGTTCTAGTGTTCTGTAGTGGGTCTAGTGTTCTGCTAGTGTTCTAGTGTTCTGCTATGGTTCTAGAGTTCTGCTAGTGGTCTAGTGTTCTGCTAATATTCTAGTGTTCTGCTAGTGTTCTATACTTTTCTAGAGTTCTGCTAGTGGTCTAGAGTTCTGCTAGTGTTCTAGTGTTTCTAACTAGTGTTCTGGAGTTCTGCTAGTGCTATAGTGTGTGCTAGTGTTCTAGAGTTCTGCTAGTGTTCTAGAGTTCTGCTTGTGTTCTAGTGTTCTAACTAGTGGTCTAGAGTTTGCTAGTGGTATAGTGTGCTGCTAGTGTTCTAGAGTTTGTAGTGTTATTAGTGTGCTGCTTGTGTTCTAGTGTCTGCTAGTGGTCTAGAGTTCTGCTAGTGTTCTAGAGTTCTGCTAGTGTTCTAGTGTTCTGCAAGTGTTCTAGAGTTCTGCTAGTGGTCTAGAGTTCTGCTAGTGTTTAGAGTTTGCTAGTGGTCTAGAGTTCTGCTAGTGTTCTAGTGTTCTGCTAGTGTTCTAGAGTTCAGCTAGTGTTCTAGAGTTGCTAGTGTTCTAGTTCTGTAGTTTCTAGAGTTCTGCTAGTGTTCTAGTGTTCGCTAGTGTTATAGTGTTCTGCTAGTGTTCTAGAGTTCTGTCTAGTGTTCTAGTGTTCTATGCTAGTGTTCTAGTGTTTCTGTAGTGTTCTAGTGTGCTGCTAGTGGTCTAGTGTTCTACTAGTGTTCTAGAGTTCTGCTAGTGTTCTAGTGTGCTGCTAGTGTTCTAGTGTTTTTGCAGTGGTCTAGAGTTCTGATAGTCTTCTAGAGTTCTGCTAGTGGTCTAGAGTTTGCTAGTGTTCTAGTGTTCTGCTAGTGGTCTAGAGTTCTGCTAGTGTTCTAGAGTTCTGCTAGTGGTCTGGAGTTCTGTAGTGGTCTAGAGTTCTGATAGTGGTCTAGAGTTCTGATAGTGGTCTAGAGTTCTACTATGTTTAGTGTTCTGCTAGTGTCTAGTGTTCTGCTAGTGTTCTAGTGTTCTGCTAGTGGTCTAGAGTTCTGCTAGTGGTCTAGTGTTCTGCTAATGTTCTAGTGTTCTACTAGTGTTCTAGAGTTCTGCTAGTGCTCTAGTGTGCTGCTAGTGTTCTAGAGTTCTGCTAGTGGTCTAGAGTTCTGCTAGTGGTCTAGAGTTTGCTAGTGTCTAGAGTTCTGCTAGTGTTTCTAGTGTTCTACTAGTGTTCTGGAGTTCTGCTAGTGCTCTAGTGTGCTGCTAGTGTTCTAGAGTTCTTGCTAGTGTTTAGAGTTCTGCTTGTGTCTAGTGTTCTACTAGTGGTCTAGAGTTCTGCTAGTGTTATAGTGTGCTGTAGTGTTAAGTGTGCTGCTAGTGTTCTAGAGTTTTGATAGCGGTCTAGAGTTCTGCTAGTGTTTTAGTGTTCTTCTAGTGTTCTAGTGTTCTACTAGTGTTCTAGAGTTCTGCTAGTGTTATAGTGTGCTGCTAGTGTTCTAGTGTTTGCTAGTGGTTGAGTTCTACTGTTCTGTGTTCTGCTAGTGGTCTAGAGTTCTACTAGTGTTCTAGTGTTCTGCTAGTGGTCTAGAGTTCTGCTAGTGCTCTAGTGTTCTGCTAGTGTTCTGCTTGTGTTCTAGTGTTCTGCTAGTGTTCTAGTGTTCTGCTGTGTTCTAGGGTTCGGTTAGTGTTCTAGTGTTCTGCTAGTGTTCTAGTGTTATGCTAGTGTTCTAGTGTTCTGCTAGTGTTCTAGTGTTCTGCTAGTGGTCTAGTGTTTTGCTAGTGTTCTAGTGTTGTGCTAGTGTTCTGCTAGTGTTCTAGTGTTCTGCTAGTGTTCTAGAGTTCTGCTAGTGTTCTAGTGTTCTGCTAGTGTTCTGCTAGTGTTCTACAGTTCTGCTAGTATTCTAGTGCTCTGCTAGTGTTCTAGTGTTCTGCTAGTGGTCTAGAGTTCTGCTAGTGTTTTAGTGTTATGCTAGTGTTTTAGTGTTCTGCTAGTGTTCTAGTGTGCTGCTAGTGTTCTAGTGTTCTGCTGGTGGTCTAGAATTTTGATAGTGGTCTAGAGTTCTGCTAGTGTTCTAGTGTTCTGCTAGTGGTCTAGTGTTCTGCTAGTGGTCTAGAGGTCTGCTAGTGTTCTAGAGTTCTGCTAGTGTCCTGCTAGTGTTCTAGTGTTCTGCTAGTGTTCTAGAGTTATGCTAGTGTTCTAGTGTTCTGCTAGTGTTCTAGTGTTCTGCTAGTGTTCTAGAGTTGTGCTAGTGTTCTAGAGTTGTGCTAGTGTTCTAGAGTTCTGCTAGTGTTCTAGAGTTCTGCTAGTGGTCTAGAGTTCTGCTAGTGCCATGCTAGTGTTCTAGTGTTCTGCTAGTGGTCTAGTGTTCTGTAGTGGTGTGGAGTTATGCTAGGGTCTAGTGTTCTGCTAGTGTTCTAGTGTTATGTTAGTGTTCTAGTGTTCTGCTAGTGTTCTAATGTTCTGCTAGTGTTCTAGAGTTCTGCTAGTGTTCTAGAGTTCTGCTAGTGTTCTAGTGTTCTGCTAGTGTTCTAGAGATCAGCTAGTGGTCTAGAGTTCTGCTAGTGTTCTAGTGTTCTGCTAGAGTTCTAGTGTTCTGCTAGTGGTCTAGAGTTCTGCTAGTGGTCTAGAGTTCTGCTAGTGTTCTAGTTGTATGCTAGTGTTTAGTGTTCTGCTAGTGGTCTAGAGTTCTGCTAGTGGTCTAGAGTTCTGCTAGTGTTCTAGTGTTCTGCTAGTGTTTAGAGTTCTCTAGTGGTCTAGAGTTGTGCTAGTGTTCTAGAGTTTCTGCTAGTGTTCTAGAGTTCTGCTAGTGGTCTAGAGTTCTGCTAGTGTCAGTAGTGATCAGTGTTCTGCTAGGTTTCTAGTATTCTGCTAGTGGTCTAGAGTTTCTGCTGGGTCTAGAGTTTGCTAGTGTTCTAGAGTTCTGCTAGTGTTCTAGTGTTCTGCAAGTGTTCTAGAGTTCTGCTAGTGGTCTAGAGTTCTGCTAGTGTTCTAGAGTTCTGCTAGTGGTCTAGAGTTCTGCTAGTGTTCTAGTGTTCTGCTAGTGTTCTAGAGTTCAGCTAGTGTTCTAGAGTTCTGCTAGTGTTCTAGTGTTCTGCTAGTGTTCTAGAGTTCTGCTAGTGTTCTCGTGTTCTGTGTTTATATGTGTTCTGCTAGTGTTTAGAGTTCTGCTATGTTCCTAGTGTTCTGCTAGTGTTCTTCAGTGTTCTGCTAGTGTTCTAGTGTGCTGCTAGTGGTCTAGTGTTCTACTAGTGTTCTAAAGATCTGCTAGTGTTCTAGTGTGCTGCTAGTGTTCTAGTATTCTGCTAGTGGTCTAGAGTTCTACTAGTTGGTCTAGAGTTCTGATAGTGTCTAGAGTTCTGCTAGTGGTCTAGAGTTCTACTAGTGTTCTAGTGTTCTGCTAGGGTCTAGAGTCCTGCTAGTGTTCTAGTGTTCTGCTAGTGGTCTAGAGTTCTGATAGTGGTCTAGAGTTCTGCTAGTGTTCTAGTGTGCTGCTAGTGGTCTAGTGTTCTGCTAGGGTTCTAGTGTTTGCTAGTGGTCTAGAGTTCTGATAGTGGTCTAGAGTTCTGATAGTGGTCTAGAGTTCTTGCTAGTGTTCTAGTGTTCTGCTAGTGTCATAGAGTTCTGCTAGGTTCTAGTGTTCTGCTAGTGGTCTAGTGTTCTGCTAGTGTTCTAGTGTTCTGCTAGTGGTCTAGAGTCTGCTAGTGGTCTAGTGTTCTGCTAATATTTAGTGTTCTGCTAGTGTTCTACTAACTTTTCTAGAGTTCTGCTAGTGGTCAGAGTTCTGCTAGTGTTCTAGTGTTCTACTAGTGTTCTGGAGTTCTGCTAGTGCTATATGTGTGCTGCTAGTGTTCTAGAGTTCTGCTAGTGTTCTAGAGTTCTGCTTGTGTTCTAGTGTTCTACTAGTGGTCTAGAGTTCTGCTAGTGGATAGTGGTGCTGCTAGTGTTCTGAGTTCTGCTAGTGTTATAGTGTGCTGTTGTGTTCTAGTGTTCGCTAGTTGTTCTAGAGTTCTGCTAGTGTTCTAGAGTTCTGCTAGTGTTCTGTTTCTGCAAGTGTTCTAGAGTTCTGCTAGTGGTTAGAGTTCTGCTAGTGTTCTAGAGTTCTGCTAGTGGTCTAGAGTTCTGCTAGTGTTCTAGTGTTCTGCTAGGTTTTCTAGAGTTCATCTAGTGTTTCTAGAGTTCTGCTAGTGTTCTAGTGTTCTGCTAGGTTCTAGAGTTCTGCTAGGTTTAGTGTTCTGCTAGTGTGTCTATAGTGTTCTGCTAGTGTATCTAGAGTTTAGAGTGTTCTAGTGTTATGCTAGTGTTCTAGTGTTCTGCTAGTGGTCTAGAGTTCTGCTAGTGGTCTAGAGTGCTGCTAGTGTTCTAGAGTTTGCTAGTGTTCTAGTGTTCTGCAGTGTTTAGGTTCGCTAGTGGCAGTTCTGCTTGTGTTCTAGAGTTGTAGTGTCTAGAGTTCTTGCTAGTGTTCGTGTTCTGTAGTGTTCTAGAGTTCAGCTAGTGTTCTAAGTTCTGCTAGTGTTCTAGTGTTCTGCTAGTGTTCAGAGTTCTGCTAGTGTTCTAGTGTTTGCTAGTGTTATAGTGTTCTGCTAGTGGTCTAGTGTTTCTGCTAGTGTTCTAGTGTTCTGCTAGTGGTCTAGAGTTCTACTAGTGTTCTAGTGTTCTGCTAGTGGTCTAGAGTTCTACTAGTGTTCTAGTGTTCTGCTAGTGTTCTAGTGTTCTGCTAGTGTTCTGATGTTCTGCTAGTGTTCTGATGTTCTGCTAGTGTTCTAGTGTTCTAGTGTTCTGCTAGTGGTCTAGTGTTCTGCTAGTGCTCTAGTGTTCTGCTAGTGTTCTACTAGTGTTCTAGAGTTCTGCTAGTGGTACTGAGTTCTGGCTAGTGTTCTAGTGTTCTACTAGTGTTCTGGAGTTTGCTAGTGCTATAGTGTGCTGCTAGTGTTCTAGAGTTCTGCTAGTGTTCTGAGTTCTGCTTGTGTTCTAGTGTTCTACTAGTGGTCTAGAGTTCTGCTAGTGGTATAGTGTGCTGCTAGTGTTCTAGAGTTCTGCTAGTGTTATAGGTGCTGCTTGTGTTCTAGTGTCTGCTATGTGGTCTAGAGTTCTTGCTAGTGTCTAGAGTTCTGCTAGTGTTCTAGTGTTCTGCAAGTGTTCTAAGTTCTGCTAGTGGTCTAGAGTTCTGCTAGTGTCTAGAGTTCTGCTAGTGTTTAGTGTTCTGCAAGTGTTCTAGAGTCTGTAGTGGTCTAGAGTTCTGCATAGTGTTCTAGACACTAGCAGAACTCTAGAAACACTTGCCAGAACAACTAGAACACACAGCTAGAACTCTAGAGAACTAAACTTAGACAACTAGCAGAAACTCTAGTAAACACTTGCAGAAAACTAGAAAACACTAGCAGAACTTAGAACACTAGCAGAACTCTAGACCACTAGCAGAAACACTAGAACACAAGCAGCAACTATAACACTAGCAGAATCTTAGAACACTAGCAGCACACTATAGCCACTAGCAGAACTCTAGACCATAGTAGAACCCTAGAACCACAGCAGAACTCTAGAAACACCACTAGCAGAACTCTAGACCACTAGCAGCACACTATAGCCACTAGCAGAACTCCAGAAACACTAGTAGAACACTAGAAACACTAGCAGAAACTTCTGACCACTAGCAGAACTCTAGAAAAGTAGTAGAAAACTAGCAGAACATAGAAATATAGTAGCAGAAACCAATAGACCACTAGCCAGAACTCTAGACCACTAGCAGAAACACTAGCAACACTAGCAGAACACTAGACCACTAGCAGAAAAACAACTGAACACTAGGCAAAACTCTAGACCACTAGCAGAACACTAGA